>NC_053023.1:515285995-515443050 GCF_003073215.2 Triticum urartu
CTCTAGGGCATATTTCCAACAGTCTCCCACTTGCACTAGAGTCAATAATCTAGTTACATTGTGATGAATCGAACACCCATGGAATTCTGGTGTTGATCATGTTTTTCTCTAGGGAGAGGTTTAGTCAACGGATCTGCTACATTCAGGTCCGTATGTACTTTACAAATATCTATGTCTCCATCTTGAACATTTTCACGAATGGAGTTGAAGCGACGCTTGATGTGCCTTGTCTTCTTGTGAAACCTGGGCTCCTTGGCAAGAGCAATAGCTCCAGTGTTGTCACAGAAGAGCTTGATCGGCCCCGACGCATTGGGTATGACTCCTAGGTCGGTGATGAACTCCTTCACCCAAATTGCTTCATGCGCTGCCTCCGAGGCTGCCATGTACTCCGCTTCACATGTAGATCCCACCACGACGCTCTGCTTGCAACTGCACCAGCTTACTGCCCCACCATTCAAAATATACACGTATCTGGTTTGTGACTTAGAGTCATCCAGATCTGTGTCGAAGCTAGCGTCGACGTAACCCTTTACGACGAGCTCTTCGTCACCTCCATAAACGAGAAACATTTCCTTAGTCCTTTTCAGGTACTTCAGGATATTCTTGACCGCTGTCCAGTGTTCCTTGCCGGGATTACTTTGGTACCTTCCTACCAAACTTACGGCAAGGTTTACATCAGGTCTGGTACACAGCATGGCATACATAATAGAACCTATGGCTGAGGCATAGGGGATGACACTCATCTCTTCTATATCTTCTGCCGTGGTCGGACATTGAGCTGAGCTCAACTTCACACCTTGCAATACAGGCAAGAACCCCTTCTTAGACTGATCCATATTGAACTTCTTCAATATCTTATCAAGGTATGTGCTTTTTGAAAGACCTATGAGGCGTCTTGATCTATCTCTATAGATCTTGATGCCTAATATATAAGCAGCTTCTCCAAGGTCCTTCATTGAAAAACTCTTATTCAAGTAGGCCTTAATGCTGTCCAAGAGTTCTATATCATTTCCCATCAAAAGTATGTCATCTACATATAATATGAGAAATGCTACAGAGCTCCCACTCACTTTCTTGTAAACACAGGCTTCTCCATAAGTCTGCGTAGACCCAAACGCTTTGATCATCTCATCAAAGTGAATGTTCCAACTCCGAGATGGTTGCACCAGCCCATAAATCGAGCGTTGGAGCTTGCACACCTTGTTAGCATTCTTAGGATCAACAAAACCTTCCGGCTGCATCATATACAATTCTTCCTTAAGGAAACCATTAAGGAATTCCGTTTTGACGTCCATTTGCCATATCTCATAATCGTAGAATGTGGCAATTGCTAACATGATTCGGACGGACTTCAGCTTCGCTACCGGTGAGAAAGTCTCATCGTAGTCAACCCCTTGAACTTGTCGGTAACCCTTAGCGACAAGCCGAGCTTTATAGATGGTCACATTACCATCCGCGTCTGTCTTCCTCTTAAAGATCCATTTATTTTCTATGGCTCGCCAATCATCGGGCAAGTCAGTCAAAGTCCATACTTCGTTTTCATACATGGATCCTATCTCGGATTTCATGGCTTCTAGCCATTTGTCGGAATCCGGGCCCGCCATCGCTTCTTCATAGTTCGAAGGTTCACCGTTGTCTAACAACATGATTTCCAAGACAGGGTTGCCGTACCAATCTGGTGCGGAACGTGTCCTTGTGGACCTTCGAATTTCAGTAGGAGCTTGATCAGAAGTATCTTGATCATTATCATTAACTTCCTCTCTAGTCGGTGCAGGCACCTCAGGAACATTTTCTTGAGTTGCGCCATTTTCCGGTTCAAGAGGCAATACTTCATCAAGTTCTACTTTCCTCCCACTTACTTCTTTCGAGAGAAACTCCTTCTCTAGAAAGGATCCATTCTTGGCAACAAAGATCTTGCCTTCGGATCTGAGGTAGAAGGTATACCCAATAGTTTCTTTAGGGTATCCTATGAAGACGCATTTTTCCGACTTGGGTTTGAGCTTTTCAGGTTGAAGTTTCTTGACATAAGCATCGCATCCCCAAACTTTTAGAAATGACAGCTTAGGTTTCTTCCCAAACCATAATTCATACGGTGTCATCTCAACAGATCTCGACGGAGCCCTATTTAAAGTGAATGCGGCAGTCTCTAAAGCATAGCCCCAAAAAGATAGCGGTAAATCGGTAAGAGACATCATAGATCGCACCATATCTAATAGAGTGCGATTACGATGTTCGGACACACCATTACGCCGAGGTGTTCCAGGCGGCGTGAGTTGTGAAACTATTCCACATTTTCTTAAGTGTGTGCCAAACTCGTGACTCAAGTATTCTCCTCCACGATCTGATCGCAGGAACTTGATTTTCCTGTCATGTTGATTCTCAACCTCACTCTGAAATTCCTTGAACTTTTCAAAGGTCTCAGACTTGTGTTTCATTAAGTAGACATACCCATATCTACTCAAGTCATCAGTGAGGGTGAGAACATAACGATAGCCACCGCGAGCCTCAACACTCATTGGACTGCACACATCAGTATGTATGATTTCCAATAAGTTGGTTGCTCGCTCCATTGTTCCTGAGAATGGAGTCTTGGTCATTTTACCCATGAGGCATGGTTCGCACGTGTCAAATGATTCGTAATCAAGAGACTCTAAAAGTCCATCAGCATGGAGCTTCTTCATGCGTTTGACACATATGTGACCAAGGCGGCAGTGCCACAAGTATGTGGGACTATCATCATCAATCTTACATCTTTTGGTACTCACACTATGAACATGTGTAGCATCACGCTCGAGATTCATTAAGAATAAACCATTCACCATCGGAGAATGACCATAAAACATATTTCTCATATAAATAGAACAACCATTATTCTCGGATTTAAATGAGTAGCTATCTCGAATTAAACGAGATCCTGATACAATGTTCATGCTCAAAGCTGGCACTAAATAACAATTATTAAGGTTTAAAACTAATCCCGAAGGAAAATGTAGAGGTAGCGTGCCGACGGCGATCACATTGACCTTGGAACCATTCCCGACGCGCATCCTCACCTCGTCCTTTGCCAGTCTCCGCTTATTCCGCAGCTCCTGCTTTGAGTTACAAATGTGAGCAACCGCACCGGTATCAAATACCCAGGAGCTACTACGAATACTGGTAAGGTACACATCAATTACATGTATATCACATATACCTTTCGTTTTGCCGGCCTTCCTGTCCGCTAAGTATTTGGGGCAGTTCCGCTTCCAGTGACCACTTCCCTTGCAATAAAAGCACTCAGTATCGGGCTTGGGTCCATTCTTTGGCTTCTTCCCGGCAGCTTGCTTACCGGGCGCGGCAACTCCCTTGCCGTCCTTCTTGAAGGCTTTCTTACCCTTGACCTTCTTGAACTTAGTGGTTTTATTCACCATCAACACTTGATGTTCCTTTTTGACTTCTACCTCTGCTGATTTCAGCATTGCAAATACCTCAGGAATGGTCTTTTCCATCCCCTGCATATTGAAGTTCATCACAAAGCTCTTGTAGCTTGGTGGAAGCGACTGGAGGATTCTGTCAATGACCGCGTCATCCGGGAGATTAACTCCCAGCTGAGTCAAGCGGTTGTGTAACCCAGACATTGTGAGTATGTGCTCACTGACAGAACTATTTTCCTCCATTTTACAGTTGAAGAACTTGTCGGAGACTTCATATCTCTCGACCCGGGCATGAGCTTGAAAAACCATTTTCAGCTCTTCGAACATCTCATATGCTCCGTGTCTCTCAAAATGTTTTTGGAGCCTCGGTTCTAAGCTGTAAAGCATGCCACACTGAACGAGGGAGTAATCATCAGCACGTGTCTGCCAAGCGTTCATAACGTCTTGGTTCTGTGGGACGGGTGGGTCACCTAGCGGAGCTTGTAGGACATAATCTTTCTTGGCAGCTATGAGGATGATCCTCAGGTTCCGGACCCAGTCCGTGTAGTTGCTGCCATCGTCTTTCAGCTTTGTTTTCTCTAGGAACGCGTTGAAGTTGAGGACTATGTTGGCCATTTGATCTACAAGACATATTGTAAAGATTTTAGACTAAGTTCATGATAATTAAGTTCATCTAATCAAATTATTCAATGAACTCCCACTTAGATAGACATCCCTCCTGTAATCTAAGTATAACATGATCCGAGTTAACTAGGCCGTGTCCGATCATCACGTGAGACGGACTAGTCAACATCGGTGAACATCTTCATGTTGATCGTATCTTCTATACGACTCATGCTCGACCTTTCGGTCTTCTGTGTTCCGAGGCCATGTCTGTACATGCTAGGCTCGTCAAGTCAACCTAAGTGTTTGCATGTGTAAATCTGTCTTACACCCGTTGTATGTGAACGTTAGAATCTAACACCCGATCATCACGTGGTGCTTCGAGACAACGTACTGTCGCAACGGTGCACAGTTAGGGGAAACACTTTCTTGAAATTATTATGAGGGATCATCTTATTTACTACCGTCGTTCTAAGTAAACAAGATGCAAAACATGATAAACATCACATGCAATCAAATAATAAAAGTGACATGATATGGCCAATATCACATAGCTCCTTTGATCTCCATCTTGGGGCTCCATGATCATCTTGTCACCGGCATGACACCATGATCTCCATCATCGTGTCTCCATGAAGTTGCTCGCCAACTATTACTTCTACTACTATGGCTAACGCGTTTAGCAATAAAGTAAAGTAATTTACATGGCGTTTCTCAATGACACGCAGGTCATACAAAAAATAAAGACAACTCCTATGGCTCCTGCCGGTTGTCATACTCATCGACATGCAAGTCGTGATTCCTATTACAATAGCATGAACATCTCATACATCACATATATATCAGTCATCATTCATCACAACTTTGGCCATATCATATCACAAAGCACTTGTTGCAAAAACAAGTTAGACGTCCTCTAATTGTTGTTGCAAGTTTTACGTGGCTGAAGTAGGGTTCTATGCAAGAACGTTTTCTTACCTACGTGAAAGCCACAACGTGATTTGTCAACTTCTATTTACCCTTCATAAGGACCCTTTTCACCGAATCCGCTTGTTGGGGAACGTTGCAGAAAACAAAAATTTTCCTACGGTTTCACCAAGATCCATCTAGGAGTTCATCTAGCAACGAGTGATTGGATTGCATCTACATACCTTTGTAGATCACGCGCGGAAGCATTCAAAGAACGGGGATGAGGAAGGCGTACTCGACGTGATCCAAATCACCGGAGATCCTAGCACCGAACGGACGGCACCTCCGCGTTCAACACATGTACGGTCAGCGTAACGTCTCCTTCTTATTGATCCAGCAAGGGGAAAGGAGAGGTTGAGGAAGATGGCTCCAACAGTAGCACGACGGCGTGGTGGTGGTGGAGCTGCAGTACTCCGGCAGGGCTTTGCCAAGCACTATGGAGGAGGAGGATGTGTTGGAGAGGGAGAGGGAGGCACCCAAGACAAAAGGTAAGAAGTCCTCCATCTCCCCCACTATATATAGGGGGGCCAAGGGGGGGGGGGCGCCGGCCAAGGGAGGAGTCCCTCCCCCCCGAGGCACCTAGGGGTGCCTTCCCCCTTTGGGACTCTTCCCTCCTTGAAACCCTAGGCGCATGGGCCTCTTGGGGCTGGTGCCCTTGGCCCATGTAGGCCAAGGCGCACCCCCTACAGCCCATGTGGCCCCCCGGGACAGGTGGCCCCACCCGGTGGACCCCCGGGACCCTTCCGGTGGTCCCGGTACAATACCGGTGACCCCGAAACTTGTCCCGATGCCCGAAATAGCACTTCCTATATATAGGCACCTAGGGGTGCCTTCCCCCTTTGGGACTCTTCCCTCCTTGAAACCCTAGGCGCATGGGCCTCTTGGGGCTGGTGCCCTTGGCCCATGTAGGCCAAGGCGCACCCCCTACAGCCCATGTGGCCCCCCGGGACAGGTGGCCCCACCCGGTGGACCCCCGGGACCCTTCCGGTGGTCCCGGTACAATACCGGTGACCCCGAAACTTGTCCCGATGCCCGAAATAGCACTTCCTATATATAATTCTTTACCTCCGGACCATTCCGGAACTCCTCGTGATGTCCGAGATCTCATCCGGGACTCCGAACTACATTCGGGTTACTGCATATACATATCCCTACAACCCTAGCGTCACCGAACCTTAAGTGTGCAGACCCTACGGGTTCGGGAGACATGTAGACATGACCGAGCACCGCTGCCTTCAGCCCTCGTCGTTGCCAGAGTTTGCGCCTCCGCTGCTCTGTTTCTACTTCTGCTTCCTGTCGAGCAGAGCAGCGCGCCCGCTCCTCCCTGTCGCGTTGACCACGAACGCCCGAGCCAGTGGACCAAATCCTTGCCTCCAGTCCCGGCCCAGCTCACGTCCAGCCGGCCCATGAGGCCTGGTGAGCATCAGTTCCAGATCCCATGATGTTATCGGGCCTACCAGTTTCGGCCCATAGTATTTTTTTTCCTGCGCTGCGTTTTTAATCTTTTATTCCAAAGTTTGTTGTTTTACAGAAAAGACCCTCATGTTCTTTCATTTAATATCTCACAAACTAAGCATCACTTGTAAAAACTTTGTATATGAAACTTGCTTAGTTTTTCATCTAGTTTAATAATATGCAACTTTCATCTATGTTTAAAATGTTGTTTGTTTAAATTTTGCTCTATGAACATGCTAAAATGCTTTAATTCATAACTAAATAACCGTAACTCAGTTTGTAATAAATTTTATATGTAAATGGGGTAGAAAAATGCCTAGTTTAACATGATGCACTCATCTAGCATGTTTAACAACTCTAAAATTATGTTTAGGGCAGAACAGTACCAAACCTAATATACGCATATGAGTAGTTTCCGGACTTGTTGTTTTGTTGTTCCGGCCTCATTTAAACTTGCCTAGATTAGATAGTTTCATCATGCTTCCCCTCTTGCCATGTTTAACAACATTTAATATTGTTGGGTACATAAACGAGATCGAACTAAATAACTTGCATGTGGTGTTTCGTCAATATGCAACGGAGTTGCATGTTGAACTCCACTTAATTTATAGGATTGTTTGTGCATTTTTCCATGCCATGCTTCATTAAACCGGACATGCATCATACTTGATTGTGCATCATGCCATGCTTATGTCGTGGTTGTTTACTATGTTGTGTGCTTCTTTCCAGTGTTGCTTCTTCGGGTTGGTTCCGATAACGTCGCGTTTGTCTAAGTGTTCGTCCAGCCTTGGTTTTACCATTCGCCACCTAGCCTCTTTTTCCCTTGGGTTAGGCCAGCCCAAGGGTCATCTTTATTTTTACCCCCGCCCCCGGGCCAGTGCTTGTCTAAGTGTTCGTCCGAAATGGGCAGCCTGCGGGGCCACCTCGGGGAAACTTGAGGGCTGGTTTTACTCGTAGCTTGACCTATCCGGTGTTGCCCTGAGAATGAGATATGTGCAGCTCCCATCAGGATGTCGGCACATCGGGCGGCTTTGCTGGACTTGTTTTACCATTGTCGAGGATGTCTTGTAACCGGGATTCCGAGTCTGATCGGGTCTTCCCGCTAGAAGGAATGTCCTTTGTTGACCGTGAGAGCTTGTGATAGGCTAAGTTGGGACACCCCTGCAGGGATTTGAACTTTCGAAAGCCGTGCCCGCAGTTATGGGCATATGGGAATTTGTTAATGTTCGGTTGTAGAAAACCAGAAGTTGATCTTAATTAAAATACATCAATCGCGTGTGTAACCATGATGGTCTCTTCTCGGCGGAGTCCGGGAAGTGAACACGGTGTTGGAGTTATGCTTGACGTAGGTTGTTCTAGGATCACTTCTTGATCATACTTTTATCGACTGTGCTTTGCCTTCTCTTCTCGCTCTCATTTGCGTATGTTAGCCACCATATATGCTAGTCGCTTGCTGCAGCTCCAACTCATACCTTTTACCTTACCCATAAGCTTAAATAGTCTTGATCGCGAGGGTGCAAGATTGTTGAGTCCCTGTGGCTCACAGATACTTCAAAAATCAGTTTGCAGGTGCCGATGAGTCCGTGCAAGATGACGCAACCCAGCCCAGGAGGAGCTCGATGAAGATCTTGGCCTTTGTGTTGTTTCGTTCTAGTTGATCAGTAGTGGAGCCCAGTTGGGGTCGATCGGGACCGTGTCGCATTTGGGGTTCTTCTTTTATTTTGGTTCCGTAGTCGGACCTTGATTATATCTGGATGATGTAATGCTTTATTCATGTTTTTTGTGTGAAGTGGCGATTGTAAGCCAACTATGTATCTTTTTCCCTTATGTATTACATGGGTTGTGTGAAGATTACCTCACTTGCGACATTGCTTTCAATGCGGTTATGCCTCTAAGTCGTGCTTCGACACGTGGGAGATATAGCCGCATCGAGGGCGTTACACCTTAGGATGTGATAAATAGTCCTTGGCAGATACTCTAGGTCTTCAACAAAGAACTCTTTGGGATATGCAGCATCTTGGGGCAATGGCTTCATCATACTGAGCATCTGACTCATGTTAGGTTCAGGCTTCTGAAAGATGCTCTCCACAGCTTCACTGTGAAGTTGACAGCCAGATTCGTAGAGATCGCCAGGAGTGGGTAGACCAGTGAGCTCAATGATGTCAAAGGCTTTGGCTTCGTGATGAACATTTCCTGTCATCCACTCCAGGACCCAAGTCTTCGGATCTCTGTTATACCCGCGGATGTGAAGTGTGGCATAGAATTGGAGCAGCAACTCTTCATTCCAATGCTCTTGGTCAGTGACGAACGGCAGCAATCCAACCTCTTTGAAGCAATCCAGAGCTTCTTCCAGACAGGGCAGACTAGCTATTGATTCAATGTCAAGATGCTTGTGTGGGAAGATGCGACCTTGATTGTAAAGAATGCAGGAGTAATAGCTTCGATGCGGATAGCTCCAGAACCGATCAGATGATATTCTTTCCCTTGAGTAGGGGTTCCTGGAGCTATTGAAGAAAGTGTTGTCTGCTTTGAAGCCATTGATATTGAAGGATCCAGGTGCTGATGCAGGACCTGGGAACCTGGGCAATCTTGGGATTGGCTTCTGTACCTGAGGCCTGTGCTCAACATGATAGTCGAATTGAGGACCGGCAACAGGCGCAGGAACAGAAGTAGTGGGATCAGTGGCTTCGCTGACTTCTGGTGCTTTTGTTGGTGAGGGCTCCACATTAGCTTCAGCCATGACAACGTCAGTGGCTTCATTGGTGTTGGTGGTGGCAGCCGCAAGATTTTCAACCTCCACTTGACGAGCTGGAGGGTCAGTCACAGTCACGTTCTCCTTGAGAACCGCTTCTTGGTGGGACAGGGGAGTAGCAGCTTGTGGGGCTTCTTCTTCATCGGCTAATGCAGCTGGAATGTCTTCAGCAGCTTTAGCTTCAGACCCAGAGACTAGAGGCCTTGGTCCTTTGCGAAGCCTGCGCAATGCTGGCGACGCCTGTGTAGTTGGAGTTGGCTGGGCCTCAACGTCTTCTTCCTCTTGTGGGCGATCATCCCATGAAGCATCCTGAGCAATTGGCGTCAGAGGACGACCAATGCTGATGAGTTCGTTGTGCTCGAGCTGAGGAAGGACTGCATCATCTTCAACATGGTCATGGTGACCAATGTCTTCAGCAGCGATGGGATCAGCTGCTGGAAAGTCTTCAGCTTCATGAGCCTCTGTGAAAGCAGGCTCATGGATACTCAGTTGTCGTTCTTGCGGTTCAGCGTCAGGGTGAACCATGGAGATGGGTTCAACGATCAAGGGCTCTGTGGGAGCAGCCCGTTCTTTCCTGGTCTTCCTCTTCTTTTTGGAGGGGGCAGTAGCAGAGGCTTCAGGATGTTTCCTCTTCCGGGCTTCAGCCTCAGCAGTCCTTGTCTTCTTCAGTTCTGAAGCGGTTGACCGGGCCTTTGGCTTCGAGCCAGCCATGCTAGTTGTGAAGACAATGGGATCTGCTTCCTGCCTTGGTGCGAGAGGTTCGGCCACAATGGGCTTCTTCTTCTGCTTAGCAGCCATTCTGGGATCAATGCCCGGACGCCCAAGGGCCTTGCGCTTCTCAGCCTCATTGTAGCCTTGCACACACTTGTCAGCCAGGCTCTTCATGCGCTCCCAAGAACCCTGAGCTTCTGCGCGTTTCTTGAGAAAGGCTTCTTTGAGCTCGTGCAGCATAATCTTGAAGTTTTTCACCTCTTGCACGCTGAGCTTGGCCATATGCTTCTTGAACTGAGCCTTTTCATAGTCAATCTTTTGCTTCAGTTCGACGATGCGCTGAGCGAGAGCTAGCTCTGAAGCAATGGCGCCATGAAAGGTGACACTGAGGCCAATGGGTAATTGCAGATCTTTGAAGCTGATGTTTGGCATGTCAAACTACTCATCAATGAAGTTGTGGATGATTGTCACGTCAAAGAGAGGCAGGTCATTGAAGATTTCTGCTTCTTCTTTGCTCTTGATGAGTTGCTCAAGAGCGTCATCTGCAAGATCTTCATCACTTGACAGATCAATGGCATCGTTGCGCGGAATGGCAGCAGCTGTCAGCTCTTGGCCGGTGTGTGGTAGAGGCGTCTTGACCTTCTGGGGCTTGGAGATGCGTGACAAATCTTCAGACTGCACACTGTCTTCAGGAGGTGCAGTTGCCGGTGGCTTCGCCCGTGAGATTTTTGGTGCAGAGGCCGGCTTTGAAGCTTTTGGCTGCTTCAGCTTCTTTGGCTTCGGCGCTGCAGGCGCTTCATCTAATTCAGCATCATCTGCAGGCTCATTCACGGCTGTCCCTTGAACCACGATGTGAGTTATGAGACCTTCAAGGTTGTAGAAGGGCCCAAGAAGATTGGGTTCAGCTTCGCGAGTTCCATCGACACGGGGAGCAGAGGGACCAGGGTTGAAATCTAATCCCAAAGACTTCTTGTTCTGCTTCACTGAGTTCTGGGCAAACTGGAAGTTGCGCTTAAACAGATTGTCGTCACGACACCATAGCAGGGACGATGGGTCAGCATCCGCAGGCTGTGGTCCACGGACCATGCAGGGATAGAAGCCTTGTTCAATGGCTTCATCTCTGGTCCTGGGTTGAAGATTTTTGTAGAGGATGTCTCCCCATGGTCGCTTGATGGCATTCTTTTCAGCATATTCCTTTGTCACAAATTTGTACTTGAACCACTGTTCTGCCCAATATCTTCGAATCCATTGGATTCGAGTTTTTCGCTGATTGTAGTCCTCCTCTGGATCTGTCTTGTACAGCTCATAGAGGTCAGGAGGCAAATCTCTTGAGGTGTTGCCACGACGCTGTCTGCCACCCTTCCTTACAGATTTCTCTGGTGCCATGAAGTTTAAACTGAAAGGCTTCAATACGTTCAAAGGCTTCAAAGGTTTTCGCTTGCTGGACAAACAGGAATTGGCTTCGGGAGAATTTATGTGATGCTGTAAGTATTCTGCAAATGAATGCAGACTATGAGAACCAAGGGATTCTCCCACGGACATGTACCTGTGACAGCATTAGGGTGTGAGGGAAGGGAAAGAGGTCATATGCATTCTCAGAAGATTTTGAAGATAAATCAGTTTAGAAGACATTGACCTCATCGTGCGAAGACATTCACTCATAGACAAGGAGTTGGTTCCAGATTTGTATGAATCCATGGATCAGTACAAGTGAGGAATCTAACTACTTTGTGAAATACAAGTGAATATACTAGGCATATTATGAGATGTAGTATGTAAGAGATCCAACTTGTGTGAACAGAAACTGCTTGTGGTAGAAAGTGACGAAGCTATAGGATAAAGGGGGATGTAAAAAGGAAGTTTTATTTACCACACGAAGAACTGCTAGACGGAGTGGAAGAGGAGGCCGAGAAGTTCGATCGTCCGTGCCCTAACTTGGCGACGGAGGACACCTATGGCGACGGCGGAGAAGACGATGTCCGCGGTCGGCGTGAAGACGGCGTCAGAGAGGTTGCGGCAGCGAAGCGCTTCGTCGCTAGCGTCGTTGAGGGCTAGCGGTGGCGCTAGGGTTCGTGCGAGAGTGGAAGAAGAGATAATGACTGCTGTGAGGTGTGTATTTATAGTTACAGGGGCGTCACTGCATTATTACACAGGTGCCCCTGGCGATTCACATCTGTAGAACACGTGGCCATCATATCGGGGGTTGTTCCACGTCCCACGCACGCCTGGATTGTCGGGTGGTCGTTCCCACTTCTCCGGGTTTCAGGTGGAGGAATGAGCATTGAAAACGGACTTAATGGTTGTCTCTGTATCTTCTGCTGTCAAGGACGCAGAGAAGACATTCGACAGTTTCAATAGAATGCATATGATTTGGAGAGATAGAGTTTGAGATAGAAAGCATAGAGAGGTTAGGGTCCGATCACATTCACTTAGTTCAAAAGATTCAACAAGAAGACATAGCTATAAGTGAATGCTGTAGAGGACAGAACACTAGTATATATATATATTCAACATAGTGAAGATAATCATGAAGACATGCTGAGATTGAAGCCAAACCAAATGTGAAGACATGGCAAATGTAACGCCATGAGTGAAACACTTCAAATAGAACCTTTGGTGGTGGCGTTACCCACCGTATAGGAAGTATTAGACCCAGACACGGCGCACAATTATCGTGGCGCTCCGAAGTCAAATTCCACATTAATGTATTCACACTTAGAATGTATGTCTTCATTGATTGAAGATATACTTTACTTCGTGTGTTGCACATCTAAGTCATCAATATGCATAAGTGTTAGGATGTGTGCCTGATCACAGGACATTTGAGGATTCCAGGATATTTAGCTCACACCGTAACTTGCAAAATCTCTTCTCATCCAAGGGCTTGGTGAAGATATCTGCCAATTGCTCTTCAGTGTTGACGTGTATGATATCAATATCTTCCTTCACAACATGATCTCTGAGAAAGTGATGACGAATTTCAATGTGCTTTGTCTTCAAGTGCTAAACTGGGTTGTTGGCAATCTTGATGGCGCTTTCGTTGTCGCAGTAGAGTGGCACTTGCTTCAGATGAATGCCATAGTCCTTGAGTGTTTGCTTCATCCACAGAAGCTGAGCGCAGCAAGATCCAGCAGCAATGTATTCAGATTCAGCAGTGGAGAGAGATACACAGTTCTGCTTCTTTGAAGACCAACATACAAGTGATCGTCCCAGAAAGTGACATGTGCCTGATGTAGACTTGCGATCCACTTTGTCACCAGCATAATCAGCATCCAAGAATCCAACCAGATCAAACTCTGAGCCCTTTGGATACCATAATCCTAGAGTTGGGGTGTGAGCCAAATATCGAAGAATTCGCTTCACAGCTAAGTGATGCGACTCCTTTGGTGCCGCTTGAAATCGAGCACACATGCAAACACTAAGCATAATATCTGGCCTAGATGCACATAGATAAAGCAAAGAACCAATCATGGAGCGGTATACCTTTTGGTCGAACTCTTTACCATTGTCGTCAGGACCCAGATGATGCTTGGCTGGCATTGGCGTCGTGAAGCCTTTGCAGTCTTGCATACCGAACTTCTTCGGGCAATCTTTGAGATACTTCTCTTGAGATATGAAGATTGTTGGGGAACATTGCAGAAAACAAAAATTTTCCTACGGTTTCACCAAGATCCATCTAGGAGTTCATCTAGCAACGAGTGATTGGATTGCATCTACATACCTTTGTAGATCACGCGCGGAAGCGTTCAAAGAACGGGGATGAGGAAGGCGTACTCGACGTGATCCAAATCACCGGAGATCCTAGCACCGAACGGACGGCACCTCCGCGTTCAACACACGTACGATCAGCGTAATGTCTCCTTCTTCTTGATCCAGCAAGGGGAAAGGAGAGGTTGAGGAAGATGGCTCCAACAGCAGCACGACGGCGTGGTGGTGGTGGAGCTGCAGTACTCCGGCAGGGCTTCGCCAAGCACTATGGAGGAGGAGGATGTGTTGGAGAGGGAGAGGGAGGCACCCAAGGCAAAAGGTAAGAAGTCCTCCATCTCCCCCACTATATATAGGGGGGCCAAGGGGGGGGCGCCGGCCCTAGGAGATCCAATCTCCTAGGGGGGCGGCGGCCAAGGGAGGAGTCCCTCCCCCCCAAGGCACCTAGGGGTGCCTTCCCCCTTTGGGACTCTTCCCTCCTTGAAACCCTAGGCGCATGGGCCTCTTGGGGCTGGTGCCCTTGGCCCATGTAGGCCAAGGCGCACCCCCTACAGCCCATGTGGCCCCCCGGGACAGGTGGCCCCACCCGGTGGACCCCCGGGACCCTTCCGATGGTCCCGGTACAATACCGGTGACCCCGAAACTTGTCCCGATGCCCGAAATAGCACTTCCTATATATAATTCTTTACCTCCGGACCATTCCGGAACTCCTCGTGACGTCCGGGATCTCATCCGGGACTCCGAACAACATTCGGGTTACTGCATATACATATCCCTACAACCCTAGCGTCACCGAACCTTAAGTGTGCAGACCCTACGGGTTCGGGAGACATGTAGACATGACCGAGATCGCTCTCCGGTCAATAACCAACAGCGGGATCTGGATACCCATGTTGGCTCCCACATGCTCCTCGATGATCTCATCGGATGAACCACGATGTCGAGGATTCAAGCAACCCCGTATACAATTCCCTTTGTCAATCGGTATGTTACTTGCCCGAGATTTGATCGTCGGTATCCCAATACCTCGTTCAATCTCGTTACCGGCAAGTCACTTTACTCGTACCGTAATGCATGATCCCGTGACCAGACACTTGGTCACTTTGAGCTCATTATGATGATGCATTACCGAGCGGGCCCAGTGATACCTCTCCGTCATACGGAGTGACAAATCCCAGTTTGATCCGTGTCAACCCAACAGACACTTTCGGAGATACCCGTGGTATACCTTTATAGTCACCCAGTTACGTTGTGATGTTTGGTACACCCAAAGCACTCCTACGGTATCCGGGAGTTGCACGATCTCATGGTCTAAGGAAAGGATACTTGACATTGGAAAAACTCTAGCAAACGAACTATACGATCTTGTGCTATGTTTAGGATTGGGTCTTGTCCATCACATCATTCTCCTAATGATGTGATCTCATTATCAATGACATCCAATGTCCATAGTCAGGAAACCATGACTATCTGTTGATCAACGAGCTAGTCAACTAGAGGCTTACTAGGGACATGTTGG
Source organism: Triticum urartu (assembly GCF_003073215.2). Classification (NCBI taxonomy): domain Eukaryota; kingdom Viridiplantae; phylum Streptophyta; class Magnoliopsida; order Poales; family Poaceae; genus Triticum; species Triticum urartu. The sequence goes on from NC_053023.1 coordinate 515,301,123, forward strand.
TGTCTATTATTCACACATGTATTACGATTTCCGGATAACACAATTATAGCATGAATAAAGACAATTATCATGAACAAGGAAATATAATAATAATGCTTTTATTATTGCCTCTAGGGCATATTTCCAACAAAGATGCCGTTGCGTTGCTGTCGTATTTGAAGACCGAGGAAGAACTTTAGCTCTCCCATCATGGACATCTGATATTGCTCTTGCATCATATATCCAAACTCTTCACTATACTTCTGATTGGCGCAGCCGAAGATAATGTCATCCACATATATTTGGCACACAAACAGTTCACCGTCATATGTCTTCGTGAAGAGAGTGGGGTCAAGGGAACCAGGTATGAAGCCTTTGCTCTTCAGGAAGTATTTGAGTGTGTCATACTAGGCCCGAGGGGCTTGTTTGAGGCCATACAGTGCCTTGTTAAGCTTGTATACCATGTCAGGATGTTTTGGATCTTCAAAGCCAGGCGGTTGTGCAACATACACTTCTTATTCAATCTTGCCATTGAGAAAGGCACTCTTCACATCCATTTGATATAGAAGTATGTTATGATGATTTGCATAGGCTAGCAGTATGCGTATGGCTTCCAGTCTAGCCACAGGAGCAAATGTTTCATCAAAGTCAATGCCTTCCACTTGAGTATATCCTTGAGCAACGAGACGAGCTTTGTTTCTGACAACTTGACCATGCTCATCTTGCTTGTTGCGGTATATCCATTTGGTGCCTATTATGTTGTGCTTCCGAGGATCAAGACGCTTAAACAGTTCCCGTACATTATTCATCTCAAACTGTTGAAGCTCTTCTTGCATAGCTTGAATCCATTCAGGGTCCATGAAGGCTTCTTCAACTTTCTTGGGTTATGTTATTGAGACAAATGCGAAGTGCCCACAGAAATTTGCTAGCTGAGTTGCCCTTGAACGAGTGAGCGGACCGGGTGCATTGATGCTATCAATTATTCTCTCAATCTGCACTTCATTGGCAACACGAGGATGTACAAGGCGAAGGTTTTGCTCTTGCTGATCATTGTCATTGTTAGTGGGATTGTCTTCAGGCTGAGCATTGTCTTCAGGTTGATCAGGTGCGGAAATGATAAGTTCCTCTTCAGGTTGAGCTTCAGAGGGTATGATTTCTCCGGTTCCCATGAGCTTGATTGATTCGCTGGATGGAACTTCATCTAGCACATTTGGGAGGTGCTCTCTTTGTGAACCGTTAGTCTCATCAAACCGCACATCCACTGTTTCAACCACTTTATAATGAAAGAGATTGAAGACTCTGTATGAGTGTGAATCCTTTCCATATCCAAGCATAAAACCCTCATGTGCTTTTGGTGCAAATTTTGAAGTGTGATGTGGATCCTTGATCCAGCACCTGGCGCCAAATACTCTGAAGTAACTGACATTTGGCTTCTTGCCAGTAAGGAGCTCATAAGATGTCTTGTTCAGAAGCTTGTGAAGATAAACATGATTGATTGTATGGCATGCAGTATCAATGGCTTCAGGCCAGAATTTTCTTGGAGTCTTGCATTCATCAAGCATCGTTCGGGCCATCTCAATGAGTGTTCTGTTCTTGCGTTCGACGACGCCATTCTGCTGTGGCGTGTACGGGGCTGAGAATTCATGTGTGATGCCCAAGGTATCAAGATATGTATCAAGGCCAGTGTTCTTGAATTCAGTGCCATTGTCACTTCTGATGTGCTTTATCTTAGCGCCATAGTTGTTCATTGCTCGATTGGCGAAGCGTCTAAAGACATCCTGCACTTCAGTCTTGTAGAGGATTATGTGCACCCAAGTATATCTAGAATAATCATCAACAATGACAAAGCCATAGAGACAAGCAGTAGTAGTAAGAGTTAAGTAATGAGTGGGACTGAAAAGATCCATGTGGAGTAGTTCAAAGGGTCGAGTGGTTGTCATGATTGTCTTCGAGGGATGTTTGGCCCTCGTCTTCTTTCCTGCTTCACAGGCACCGCATAAGTGATCTTTCTTGAACTTGACGCCCTCGATGCCTATGACATGCTTCTTCTTTGCAAGGGTGTGGAGGTTCCTCATGCCAGCATGCCCTAGCCTCCGATGCCAGAGCCAGCATTCTGAAGCTTTTGCTAGAAGACATACGACAAGCTGTGGTCCTGCCGAGAAATCTACCATGTACAAATCATCTTTCCGATACCCTTCAAACACTAGAGACTTGTCAGATTCCATTAGTACAAGGCAGCGATATTTTCCAAATATTACGATCATGTTCAAATCGCAAAGCATTGAGACAGACATTAAGTTGAAGCCAAGGGATTCAACAAACATGACTTTATCCATGTGTTGATCCTTTGAGATTGCAACTCTACCTAGGCCCAATACCTTACTTTTACTAGTGTCAGCAAATGTGATGTGACTCTTGTCGGATGGACGTAAGGTTGAGTGCATAAGAAGGCTTCTTTTGCCAGTCATGTGATTGGTACACCCACTATCAATAATCCATTCTGAAGACGCTGGTGTCGTACCCTACAGTGCAGTTAGGGGGATAGGCTTCACAAAGAAAATTGTGAAGCAAAAACATTTGACGAACCAGTGGGTTATGAAAGCTTAGATCCAGATTAGGACTAATGGGGAGAGTAGCAATCGATTCAGGAACGAAGTACATAGTAAGACCATTCGGGCATTTGATCTTGCGCCCTACAAGATGTTTAAGGTCCCCAGCAATAGCGTCAGGCGATTTTGGTTTTCTGCTGGAGACCTTTCCCTGCAAAAGAGAGTTAAGCTTTCTTAGCCACCCACATCTTCAAGGGTGGCTTAGAAGCAATAAGTCTAAGTGCAGCGTCTGAGAACTTTGGCTTTGGAGCCCTAGCAAAAAGTCTTGCAGGCGGACAATAGTACTCATAAGAATAAGCAGAATAGTTCTTGGTCTTATGAACATGGCGGTTTGATGAACCGCGCTCATATTCATAGGCCTGAGTATGGTTTCCCTGCAAAACATTTGCGTTAGTGCGACTCAGGTGAGTCCTCTTTCTGTATGAAGCCTTTGGACCGTATGAAGCTTGTGGTCTGAGGTTTGTCTTCTTCACGTGTGGTGTCATGATGACATTCACAGGAAGATTCTCCAGACACTTTTTTGGAACCCAGATCTTCTTCATAGGCGGTCCATTCCTCAATTAGTACCAATGTACCTGGCAAACACTTCACCATTCTGATTCTTAAACAGTTTATAGTTTGCATCAAAGGATTCATCAATGACAATGGGGTTTGCACAAGTGAAGCCAGATAGAGTGGATAGATCTGCTGAAGATTCCTTTGCAGCAACCCATGTGGTTTTTGGTACTGCTCAGGTTTCCAGTAAGAGCCATCAGCATTCATTTTCCTTACGAACCCAACACCCTCTTTCCTCGGGTTTCGGTTCAAGATATGCTTTTTGAGGACATCACATAGTGTCTGATGCCCTTTAAGACTTTTGTACATCCCTGTTTCAAGCAATGTCTTCAACCTAGCATTCTCATCAGCAATAGCAGTGGAATCCTCAGCAGAGGGGTTAGTTCCCACATCAACAGTTGAAGATATTGCAACAGTAGCAGCAGTAGAACATTCAGCAACAGTAGTAGCATTATCATGCTCAATGCATGTAAGACATGGTGGTTCAAATCCTTCCTGAGCGGAACTGATCTGTTTGGAGCGAAGTGACTCATTTTCCTTTTGAAGATCTTCATGAGCCGCTCTCAATTTCTCAAGATCTTGCTTCCTTTGAAGGTAATCATAGGAAAGCTTTTCATGAGTTGTTGAGAGCGTTTCATGACGACTTTCAAGTTCCTCATACTTAACGTGAAGATTTTTTATGTCTTCAATTAAGGACTCAGAACGAGTCATTTCAGCGCCTAACAGATCATCGCTTTTGTCTAACAGTTTTTGAATATGTTCCATGGCTTTTTGTTGTTCAGTTGCAATATTAGCATGTGTTTTGTAGCTGGGTTTTGAACCACAATCAGAGTCATCGTCACTAGATGTTTGATAGTGAGTAGTGCGTGTGTTTACCTTGGCACCGCGTGCCATGAAGCAGTAGTAGGAGCGGAGTGGTCCTTGTCATTTGCATCGGTGTCGGTGATGAAGTCATTGTCTTCAGTGTTGAAGATGGACTTGGCAACGTATGCTGTACCCAGACTTGCAATGCCAGAATCGGACTCCTCCTCAGACTCCACCTCCGCCTCCTCAGAAGCAGACTCCTCCTCTAAATCCATTTCCTTGCCAACAAACGCACGTGCCTTGCTAGATGAGCTCTTCTTGTGTGATGAAGACTTTGAAGAAGACTTGGAAGAAGACTTTGAGTATTTCTTCTTCTTCTTGTCGTCAGAGTCATATTCCTTGCTCTTCTTCTTCTTTTTGTTCTCATTGTCCCACTGCGGACACTCAGAGATGAAGTGGCCAGGTTTCTTGCACTTGTGACACGTTTTCTTCTTGTAGTCATGAGCAGAAGCTTCATCATTCCTTGAGCTTGATCGGGAAGACTTTCTGAAGCCTTTCTTCTTGGTGAATTTTTGGAACTTCTTCACAAGCATAGCAAGTTCCCTTCCAATGTCTTCAGGATCATCAGAACTGCTGTCAGATTCTTCTTCAGATGAGGAGACAGCTTTTGCCTTCAAGGCACGAGTTCGCCCATAGTTTGGACCGTAGATATCTCTTTTCTCAGAAAGCTGAAACTCATGCGTGTTGAGCCTCTCAAGTATGTCAGACGGATCGAGTGTCTTGAAATCAGGACGTTCTTGAATCATCAGGGCTAGGGTGTCAAACGAACTGCCAAGTGATCTCAGTAGTGTCTTGACGACTTCATGCTTGGTGATCTCAGTAGCGCCAAGGGCTTGAAGCTCATTCGTGATGTCAGTGAGTCGATCAAACGTGAGCTGGACATTCTCATTGTCATTTCTCTTGAAGCGGTTGCGAAGGACACTGATTCTCTGATCTCTCTGGGTTGAGACGCCTTCGTTGACCTTGGAGAGCCAGTCCCAGACTAGCTTAGATGTTTCCAAAGCACTCACGCGGCCATACTGTCCTTTGGTCAGATGACCACAGATGATATTCTTGGCAGTAGAGTCCAGTTGAACGAACTTCTTGACGTCAGCAGCAGTGACACCTTCTCCAGCTTTGGGAACGCCATTCTTGACGACATACCATAGGTCGACATCAATGGCTTCAAGATGCATGCGCATCTTATTCTTCCAGTAGGGATATTCAGCTCCATCGAAGACGGGGCACGCAGCGGAGACCTTGATTATCCCTGCAGTCGACATAGCTAAAACTCCAGGTGGTTAAACCGAATCACACAGAACAAGGGAGTACCTTGCTCTGATACCAATTGAAAGTGTGTTATATCGACTAGAGGGGGGGGGTGAATAGGCAATTTTTATGAAAGTCTTCAAAACGTGGAAGTTATGAAGACAAACGATAGAAATAAACCTATTACCATGCAGCGGAAGGTAGACTACACTAGGCAAACCATAGTCAAGTATTCAATGGAGTGAAAGCACAATGACTAATAGCAGCAATGTAGTAAGGATCAGGTAGGAAGATATTATGAAGCCAAACATAACACACAGTCACTTAGTGAAGATAAAAGATCGTGCAATCATACAATGACTTCACAAGGACCAACAGTAAGTAAAGGGAAGGAAAGGATGAAACCAGTGACACGTTGAAGACAATGATTTGTTGGACCAATTCCAGTTGTCGTGACAACTGTACGTCTGGTTAGGGTGGCTAGGTATTTAAACCTGAGGACACACAGTCCCGGACACCCAGTCCTGAACACGCAGCTCAGGACACCCAGTCCTCACCGTATTCCCCTTGAGCTAAGGTCACACAGACCTCGCCCAATCACTCTGGTAAGTCTTCAAGGTAGACTCCCAAACCTTCACAGACTTCGTTCACCGGCGATCCACAATGTCTCTTGGATGCTCAGAACGCGACGCCTAACCGGCTGGAGGATTCACAATCCTCAAGTGTAATAAGTCTTCAGATCACACAGACAAGAAGACTTAAGTGATGCCTAAATCTCTTTGGCTCTAGGTGGTTAGGGCTTTATCCTCGCAAGTAATTCTCTCTCAAAGGCTTCGAGGTGGGTTGCTCTCAAACGACAAAAGCCGTACACTAACTCAGAGCAGCCAACCATTTATGGTTGTAGGGGGTGGGCTATTTATAGCCACTAGGCAACCCGACCTGATTTGTTCGAAATGACCCTGGGTCACTAAGGAACTGACACGTGTTCCAACGGTCAGATTTCAAACTCACACGACAACTTTACTTGGGCTACAAGCAAAGCTGACTTGTCCGACTCTGGACAAGATTCGCTATCATAGTCTTCACTCGAAGACATAGGTTTTGGTTAAGCATCACTTCAGTCATTCTTACTGGTTCTCTTGGACCCCACTTAACAGTACGGTGGTTCCTATGACTCAACAAAGAAGAAAAGGAACTACGAAAGATCTAAGTCTTCGAGCTCCATAGGCTTCATGCGATGTCTTCTCTTGTCATAGTCTTCAATGTGGATATCTTCATATACCACCTTTGACATCAATGTCTTCATACATTTTTAGGGGTCATCTCTGGTAGGAAAACCGAATCAATGAGGGACTTCTACCTGTGTTATCCTGCAATTCCCACAAACACATTAGTCCCTCAACTAGGTTTGTCGTCAATACTCCAAAACCAACTAGGGGTGGCACTAGATGCACTTACAGCCATGCTTGCCAGGCCCCTTGGCATACTCAAGATGGAATCTTTCGAAGACCTAGCGCCTACTCTACTACGTCTCCAACGTATCTATAATTTTTTATTGTTACATGCTATCATATTACCAATGTTGAATGTTTTATATACATTTGCAAGCAATTATATATCATTTATTGGAACTAACCTATTAACTTAGTGCCAATTGTTGTTGTTTTTTGCTTGTTTTTTGTTTTCCAGAATATCAGTACCAAACGAAGTCCAAATGCCATGAAACTTTTTGGGAATTTTTTTCTGGACATAAGAGACCGTGGAAGCTTCGGAAGGGGATGGGAAGATGGAGCAGTGGCCCACGAGGCACCAGGGTTGGGTGCGCCCTGGTGGCTCGTGGGGCCCACATAGCTCCATTTGACCTAACTTCGCCTCTATAAATTATCTAAAATCGGGAAACCAACATAGGAGTCCACGAAATACCTTTTTCACCGCCACAAACTTTTTTTCTCGAGAGATCCCATCTGAGGGCCTTTTCCAACACTCCGTCGGAGGGGGAATCAATCACGGAGGGGCTCTACATCAACCTTGTTGCCCTTCTGATGATGATGCTACCGGAACAGGGCTTCGCCTAAGCACCGCTACGATATGACCAAGGTGGATTATGGTGGAGGGGGCACCGCACATGGCTAAGAGATCAATGATCAACTTGTGTGTCTATGGGGTGGCCCCTCCCTCGTATATAAAGGAGTGGACGAGGGGGGAGGGCCGGCCCTCTATGGCGTGCCCTGGCGAAGTCCTACTCCCTCCGGGAGTAGGATTCCCCCCTTCCCTAGTTGGACTAGGAGAGACGGAAGGGGGAGAGAGGGAGGAAGGAAAGGGGGCGATGTTGGTGTCAAAACCGGCGGATCTCGGGTAGGGGGTCCCGAACTGTGCGTCTAGGCTGGATGGTAACAGGAGGCAAGGAACACGATGTTTTACCCAGGTTCGGGCCCTCTTGATGGAGGTAAAACCCTACGTCCTGCTTGATTAATATTGATGATATGGATAGTACAAGAGTAGATCTACCACAAGATCAAGGAGGCTAAACCCTAGAAGCTAGCCTATGGTATGATTGTTGTATGATGAAGTTGTATCGACTAGCCTGGCCCTGGTTTATATAATGCACCAGAGGCCTAGGTTAACAAGAGTCCTAGCCGAATACGCCGGTGGGGAGAAGTCCTTGTCTTGATCGCCAAGTCTTTGTGGGATCTTCCTTGTATGCGGCAGCTGTCCGAACTGGCCCATGAGTATACGGCCATGGGGGGCCTCGGCCCAATCTAATAGATCGGGAGACGACGTGGTGAGTACCCCCTAGTCCAGGACACCGTCAGTAGCCCCCTGAACCGGTCTTCAAGTTAGGGACGCTCCTTGATTCTTTCGAACTGTTCTTCATCTTCGGTCGTCGGTCTTGAAAACTGGTTCAAATCTTCTTTATCTTCGATCTTGAGGATCGCCGAAATGCATTCGACGAGTTTACATGTCGGGTATCCGAGGAGCCCCTTTAAGTTTCCGGCCTTTACCAATGCCTTGTTATTTTTATGCCACACCTCGGGTTTGAAGTTGTTCCCGGGCGGCAGCGTCCTCTTGCGTCCGAGCTCCAACGTCGGACTGTATTCGAGGTATCTTTTGCAACCGAGCACCAATGCCGGACCGCTTCCCAGCTCTAACGCCAGAATGTATCCGAGCTCCAACACCGGACTATGTATCCGAGCTCCAACGCCGGACTATATCCGAGGTGTCGTAAATCACCTTGGTTCAAAGAAGTTTGAAGGAGTTTAGCCGAGCTTAATGCCGGAAATACCCTCTATGGAGCCAGCCACTAGCGCCCGAGCTTTATGTCGGGCTGGTTCCGAGGTGGTGCACCACCCCGAATGTGGGCCGATTTTTGTGAATATGTTTTATTGGTGCAATTTATTCTCTGCCAAGATATATAGCCAGTAGCCCTCAAGGTGTGTATCGGTCTAAAACCCGAGATGCACCTGAAGGATGACGTAAGACCACTGATCCCAGTAGCCGCTGAGACTCAGGTTGATTTGCAAAATCGGCCTGAGGATCAAGTCCTAGCTCGTCAGAATACTTCGGGACACAAAAAGCGGCGTGCTTAGTCTTCGAGACTCAGGTTGGGTGCGGCCGACCAACCTGAGGATCAAAATCTCCTCGGCAACTGTATTGCACTTAAAATTTTCTGCATTGAACAGGCAATGCAGTAGCCCCCGAGACACTGGTCGGGTGGCAACACTAGATCAGGGGATCGATGTGCCCCTTTAATATTTGTAAATAATAAGGCCGAAGCCCAGTAGCCCCCGAGCCTTAATGCGGGCACGGGTGGCCGAATTAAGGATCGATATCCATAGTAAAATCACAAATTATGTGTAATGACTCTATGTATCCAAGTACTTTACGTCATTAATGCTCGGATCTGCGTTGTACAAAACTTTGTTGACCGACCATCGGCTTCCACCTCCTCGGCCAGTAGCCGAGGAGTGTTTGTCCTACTTTATAAAGCCTTTATGAGGGCAAAGATTTACAACAAACAAGGCAATCTGGCCATACAGTTTTATAAACAAAGGTACGCAGAGAGTTATATTACTGTTTAACAGAAGAAATGTCTTCCAAAGAAAATAGTCCCGCTATCGGTTCCTTTCTTTGGGTTGTCATGCTAAGCATGATCATTACTCAGCTCTAATGTAAGAGCAAAATATTGAGGATTTAGTTTGGGAGGCCAGTTAATAGCCCCCGGTAGTGTTCGGCGACAGTCGGGGTCAAGCCGTAAACACTTCGGCCAATGTTATGAACGGCCCATCATTTAACATAGTCATCGGATCACTGACCAGTTTACGCTTATTGTGAAAGTCAGTTTTCGGCTTTCTCCACTAAGGTGCTTAACCATGTGAGCTGGAAGCACAATCGCAGTGGTTCTCCCTTTGCATGCCTAGTCGAACAAAACGGAACGTAGGAAGCAAGTGCAGGAGCCGGGCAACCCAACTATTGACCAAAGACACAATTCACAACTGATGCATATATAGCAATATCCGAGAATGTTTTTGCCGAATCCCTAAAGGTGTCCGGCGTTGCACTGCGAGACTAATGCTGGAAAAGCACAAATAGTTTAAAAGTGTCAAAAAGCTTGGAAAACCAAGAAACTTCAGTAAAAACATGACGTCCGAACAATATCAAGTGTTCGGTGCCAATCCGAAAGTTGGTCTTAGAAAAAAGAAGTGCTTCTGTCGTGCTTTAACATGATACATCCTATCTCAAGACTTCGAGCGGGTTAGCCTACGGCTTCAACCTCCTATCCCGAGGGCGGAGTACTTCTCATCAGGCCAGTTTAGCAAACTAAACTCTAGCGGCTTTGAGAGAGAAATTAGGCTCCCCAGCTAGACTCGTGTCGAAAAAAGGAGTGATAAATAATAATAAAAAAACTTTGCAACGACTAAGAAGAAGAACACTTATTATAAAATGGCTCAAATAAACTTAAGAGCCCCCAAGTGACTTGGGTAGAAGAATGATTGCATGTACCGAAGTACTTATATCATATCTATGTTCAACCAAACTTTAAACGCGTCTTAACCGACCGTCAGCTTCTCCCTCTTCGGTCAAGGACCGAAAAGTGTTATGTACTCCATTGGTCGAGAATATCGACGGTGTTTCCAATAACCAGGCAATCAGGCCATAAGGTTGGAACAGACATAGCGCGCTCAGGGAACTTATGCTATATTACCGTTAAGTGTAAAAAGCATCTTCGAAGAAAATAGTACCCCCACCGATACCTTTCTTCGGTGCTCATTGTTATTATGAGACTTGTGCAATAGATTTTTTGTACTCATGAGTTCCGTTGTGTGCCGACCATCATTGAAAACTATAAGAGCGCTAGCTTTTGGCTTCACCCAGTCTGAGGTCCGGCTCGGGCGACCCGATCATGACAATCGCAGAGGTGCTCCCTTTACTCCCTAGCCGAACAATCGGGAATGTAGGGGTAAACACAGGAGCGAGGCAACCCAACTTGCAAATCGCTTAAGTCAATATGGTGCATATTGTGGCGTAATACACGAACAAGGAACGAAGCCGTACAAGTATAATCATATGCAAGTGGAAAAGCTTCATGAAAGAAGCCCCCAAATGAATTGGGTATTTGAATTTATGTGTCACAAACAAAGTTTGGACAAGGAAATATTTTACAAGCAACTTTTTTCCAAAAAAGTATAATGCTTGGTCGAACCGAACACAAGTTAGAAATTAAAGCTTTGAGCATGAAAGTTACTTAGCTAGTTAATGTGTTCGGTTTTGATGACGCGGTCCGAGCTTGGTATGGGGCGAGGTTCCATCCCCCAAGATGGTCCCGAGGTGGCAGAGTGAAGAGCTCGACACGCCGAAGTGGTGACATAGCACGGCCAATGCAGACCGGCAGAGTGACGCCGAAGTCCCCGGATCATTTTCCTGTGCACAAAAAATAGTGCAAACCGGAGATAATAGTAATAATGATAATTAAAAAATGTTGCATAATAAATAATTTATGCAAAGTGAGGAATAGAAGAAATATGGCCTGGCGCTGAAGTCAATGTCGATGCAGGGCGTCAGCGTGATGTAGTAAAGGCGTGGTAAAGCCTGAATTCACAGGTCAGTCCGAGCTCCGGATGCGGCGTTCGCCGGACTATGTACGGAAACTGATCGAACCCCCACGCGACCTTGTTAATGCGGTCACCATTTGATAGACCTGGTTTATTTGTTGTAGCAATCCAAAGGAAGGTGATTCCCAAAATTGGGACTCGCTCCGCACACCCATTGCCTGATGGGCGATAAAATGACGGCATGGCAATGTTAGTAAAGGTTGACTCACCGAGGCAAAGCCCTCGGCCCAGCTAACGTGACGGAGCTGGTCGGCTAGTGACGCCGAAGTGTCCAGAGTAGGTTGATGAAGAGATGGCAAAGCCCCCGGTCCAGCCGAGATGTCGAAGCCTCGACGTCAGCCGATGAGTCGAAGTAGGTCGGCGTGATGGACACCAGCTTGAAGAAGCAATAGTGCGGCCCTGTCGATGCAGGTCGTGACGTGGTCGATGCCGGCTTGATGAAGCGACCGTGCGGCGATGCCGATATGCCCACTCCGTGTAATCCGTGGGGCAGCGATGTTGATGATGATTTATCCTTCGCGATGCCGGACTCTTGTTCGGCTTGCCGAGATGATGATCCAAAGAAGTTGAGCTCGGCTAAAGTGACGACGTGTCTAGCGCAGGTAGGCAGCCGAGTAATATTGCCGGACTGGTTTGACACCAGCATGATGTTGAAGATCATGTTCAAAAGATCTTAAAGTTAGTGGGATGTGTTCGGGAACAAAACACAATACCCCATACAAAACTTCCTTCAAAAGGGATGTCCGCAATCCCGTTCATAAAAAAGATGAACTCGGGCCAGATTCATTTTTGCGCAGAAAACAGATCCGAAAAGTGATGTACTAATTGAAAGGTTCCCGGAGTTTGGACGGTCGGATCGAGCTGAAATTTTGAGAGGTGGTAGATATAGGAATTCCGCAGCCGATCAACGGTTGGATCTTCCAAAGGACGTCCAAGCTAGAAGCTGGACACCACGCCCTAAACTCATCCAAATTCCCATCCAGATTTGATAGGGCTCCGGTATATCGTGGATTGCCAGAGATTCCTTCATCGGAACTCGATGAAATTTTCCAGGGTTGTTATAGACTCAATTCCGCACAATTCCACCAAAGCGATCGTCAAAGCGATACTCGAGGAGGTGGTGGCGGCAGATACGAGTTCGCTGTCCAAAAAAAATAGCACGGTCACTTGAGGGCAATGTTGACGTTGAGCCCCCGAGCTCCATAGATGATTCCTCCGTGATCTTGATAAAGATCGGAGTTGATGTTTGATGAAGGCCCTCGTCCGAACATGGTGATCCGAACACGGGGCGCAATTTTTGGTCGAACCAAGGTGACCAGTCGAACTGGTGACGAAGACGCCGAAGTCGCAGTTGATCTGCAGGCGAGCCATGGATCCTTTTGTGGATCACACAGCGGAACTCTCAATGAAAGCACCAATGTCGGTGTCAAAACCGGCGGATCTCGGGTAGGGGGTCCCGAACTGTGCGTCTAGGCCGGATGGTAACAGGAGGCAAGGAACACGGTGTTTTACCCAGGTTCGGGCCCTCTTGATGGAGGTAAAACCCTACATCCTGCTTGATTAATATTGATGATATGGATAGTACAAGAGTAGATCTACCACGAGATCAAGGAGGCTAAACCCTAGAAGCTAGCCTATGGTATGATTGTTGTATGATGAAGTTGTATCGACTAGCCTGGCCCTGGTTTATATAATGCACCAGAGGCCTAGGTTAACAAGAGTCCTAGCCGAATACGTCGGTGGGGAGAAGTCCTTGTCTTGATCGCCAAGTCTTTGTGGAATCTTCCTTGTATGCGGCAGCTGTCCGAACTGGCTCATGAGTATACGGCCATGGGGGGCCTCGGCCCAATCTAATAGATCGGGAGACGACATGGTGAGTACCCCCTAGTCCAGGACACCGTCAGGCGCCCCCCCTTCCTAGTCCAATTCGGACCAGAGGGGAAGGGGGCGTGCGGCCTGCCCTGGCTGCCTCTCTCTCTCCACTAAAGCCCATCAAGGCCCATATACTCCCGGGGGGTTCCGGTAACCCCCCGGTACTTCGGTATATGCCCGGACTCACTCGGAACCTTTCTGATGTCCAAACATAGGCTTCCAATATATCAATTTTTATGTCTTGACCATTTCGAGACTCCTCGTCATGCCCGTGATCACATCTGGGACTCCGAACAACCTTTGGTTCATCAAAACACATAAACTCATAATACCGATCGTCACCGTATGTTAAGTGTGTGGACCCTACGGGTTCGAGAACTATGTAGACATGACCGAGACACGTCTCCAGACAATAACCAATAGAGGAACCTGGATGTTCATATTGGCTCCCACATATTCTACGAAGATCTTTATCGGTCAAACCGCATAACGATATACGTTGTTCCCTTTGTCATCAGTATGTTACTTGCCCTAGATTCGATCGTCGGTATCTCAATACCTAGTTCAATCTCGTTACCGGCAAGTCTCTTTACTTGTTCCGTAATGCATCATCTCGCAACTAACTCATTAGTCACTTTGCTTGCAAGGCTTATATTGATGTGCATTACCGAGAGGGCCCAGAGATACCTCTCCGACAATTGGAGTGACAAATCCTAATCTCGATCTATGCCAACTCAACAAACACCATCGGAGACACCTGTAGAGCACCTTTATAATCACCCAGTTACGTTGTGATGTTTGGTAGCACACAAAGTGTTCCTTCGGTATTCGGGAGTTGCATAATCTCATAGTCATAGGAACATGTATAAGTTATGAAGAAAGCAATAGCAACAAACTAAACGATCATCATGCTAAGCTAACGGATGGGTCAAGTCAATCACATCATTCTCTAATGATGTGATCCCGTTAATCAAATGACAACCCTTTGTCCATGGCTAGGAAACTTAACCATCTTTGATTAACAAGCTAGTCAAGTAGAGGCATACTAGTGACACTCAGTTTGTCTATGTATTCACACATGCACTAAGTTTCCGGTTAATACAATTCTAGCATGAATAATACATATTTATCATGATATAAGGAAATATAAATAACAACTTTATTATTGCCTCTAGGGCATATTTTCTTCAGTCTCCCACTTGCGCTAGAGTCAATAATCTAGTTCACATCGTCATGTGATTTCATGCCAATAGTTCACATCTTTATGTGATTAGCTCACATCTTCATGTGACTAATACCCAAAGGGTTTACTAGAGTCAATAATCTAGTTCACATCATTATGTGATTAATACCCAAAGAGTGATCATGTTTTTCTTGTGAAAGAAGTTTAGTCGACGGGTCTGCAATATTCAGATCCGTATGTATTTCACAAATTTCTATGTCTACAATACTCTGCATGGAGCTACTCTAGCTAATTGCTCCCACTTTCAATATGTATCCAGATCAAGACTTAGAGTCATCTGGATCAATGTAAAAAGCTTGCATCAACGTAACTCTTTACGACGAACTCTTTTATCACCTCCATAACCGAGAAATATTTCCTTAGTCCTCTAAGGATAATTTTGACCGTTGTCCAGTGATCTACTCCTAGATCACTATTGTACTCCCTTGCCAGAATCATGTTAAGGTATACAATAGGACTGGTACATAGCATATCATACTTTATAGAACCTATGACTGAGGCATAGGGAATGCCTTTTCATTCTCTTTCTATTTTCTGCTGTGGTCGGGTTTTGAGTCTTTACTCAACTTCACACCTTGCAATACAGGCAAGAACTCCTTCTTTGACTGTTCCATTTTGAACTACTTCAAAATCTTGTCAAGGTATGTACTCATTGAAAAAACTTATCAAGCATCTTGATCTATCTCTATAGATCTTGATGCTCAATGTGTAAGCAGCTTCACCGAGGTCTTTCTTTGAAAAATTCTTATTCAAGTATCCTTTTATGCTATCCAGAAATTCAGTATCATTTCCGATCAACAATATGTCATCCACATATAATATCAGAAATGCTACAGAGCTCCCACTCACTTTCTTGTAAACATAGACTTCTCCAAAAGTCTGCATAAAACTATATGCTTTGATCAACTCATCAAAGCATACATTCCAACTCTGAGATGCTTGCACCGGTCCATAGATGGATCGCTGGAGCTTGCACACTTTGTTAACACCTTTTGGATCGACAAAACCTTCTGGTTGCATCATATATAACTCTTTTTTAAGATATCCATTAAGGAATGCAGTTTTGACATCCATTTGCCAAATTTCATAATCATAAAATGCGGCAATTGATAACATGATTCGGACGGACTTAAGCATCGCTACGTGTGCGAAAGTCTCATCATAGTCAACTCCTTGAACTTGTCGAAAACCTTCTACAACAAGTCGAGCTTAGTAGACAGTAACATTACCGTCAGTGTCAGTCTTCTTCTTGAAGATCCATTTATTCTCTATGGCCTGCCGATCATCGGGTAAGTCAACCAAAGTCCATACTTTGTTCTTTATACATGGATCCCATCTCAGATTTCATGGCCTTAAGCCATTTCGCGGAATCTGGGCTCATCATCGCTTCCTCATAGTTTGTAGGTTCGTTATGGTCTAGTAACATGACTTCCAGAAAGGATTACCGTACCACTCCGGTGCGGACCATACTCTGGTTTTCCTACGAGGTTCAGTAGTAACTTGATCTGAAGTTTCATGATCATCATCATTAGCTTCCTCACTAATTGGTTTAGAAATCACTAGAACTGAATTCTGTGATGAACTACTTTCCAATTCGGGAGAAGGTACAATTACCTCATTAGGTTCTACATTCCTCCCACTCACTTCTTTCTAGAGAAACTTATTCTCTAGAAAGGATCCACTCTTAGCAACAAAGATCTTTGCCTTTCGGATATGGGATAGATGGTGTACACAACAGTTTCTTTTGGTTATCCTATGAAGACGCACTTTTCCGATTTGGGTTTGAGATTATCAGGCTGAAACTTTTTCACATAAGCATCACAACCCCAAACTTTAAGAAACGACAACCTAGGTTTCTAGCCAAACCATAGTTCATATGGTGTCGTCTCAACAGATTAGACGGTGCCCTATTTAACGTGAATGTAGCTGTCTCTAATGCATAACCCCAAAACGATAGTGCCAAATCGGTAAGAGACATCATAGATTGCACTATATCCAATAAAGTATAGTTATGATGTTCGGACACACCATTATGTTGTGGTGTTCCAGGTGGCATGAATTTGTGAAACTATTCCACATTGTTTTAGTTGAAGACCAAACTCGTAACTCAAATATTTGTTTCTGTGATTAGATCGTAGAAACTTTATTTTCTTGTTACGATGATTTTCCACTTCACTCTGAAATCCTTTGAACTTTTCAAATGTTTCAGACTTATGTTTCATCAAGTAGATATACACATATCTGCTCAAATCATCTCTGAAGGTCAGAAAATAACGATACTCACCGCGAGCCTCGACATTCATTGGACCGCACACATCAGTATGTATTATTTCCAACAAGTTTGTTGCTCACTCCGTTGTTCCGAAGAACGGAGTCTTAGTCATCTTGCCCATGAGGCATGGCTTGCAAGCATCAAGTGATTCATAATCAAGTGATTTCGAAAGTCCATCAGCATGGAGTTTCTTCATGCGGTTTACACCAATATGACCATAACGGCAGTGCCACATATAAGTTGCACTATCATTATTAACTTCGCATCTTTTGGCTTCAATATTATGAATATGTGTATCACTACGATCAAGATTCAATAAACCATTTATATTGAGTGTATGACCATAGAAGGTTTTATTCATGCAAATAAAACAACAATTATTCTTTGACTTAAAATGAATAACCATATTGCAATAAACATAACCCAATCATATTTATGCTCAACGCAAACACCAAATAACATTTATTTTAGGTTCAACACTAACCCCGAAGGTAAAGGGAGTGTGCGATGGTGATCTTATCAACCTTGGAATCACTTCCAACTCACATCATCACCTCACCCTTAACTAGTCTCTGTTTATTTTGCAACTCCCGTTCCGAGTTACTACTCTTAGCAACTGAACCATTATCAAATACCGAGGGGTTGCTATAAACACTAGTAAAGTACACATAAATAACATGTATATCCAATATACCTTTGTTCAGTATGCCATCTGAAAGTGCAACTATTCCTAGGTGGTTTTGGTAATTCCTAACAACATATAGCTCATTGAGTTAATGCTATTTCAAGATTAATATCTCAGGAAAGCTCAATGATTGGCATGGCATGGATGAGAAAAGTGGACCCCTCAAAATTCTAAGGACAAAAGATTGGCTCGAGCTCAAAGCTCAAGACTCTACATTTTCTATTTTAGTGATCCAAGATCACATTGAGTCTATAGGAAAAGCCAATACTATCAAGGAGGGATGAGGTGTTGCTTAATGAGGTTCTTGCTCAAAATGCTTAGTGATATGCTCCAAAACCCTCAACTACTTTCACACATCCACATATTACCTAAACCAAAAGTCAAACTCAGCCCCACTGATTCTTTCTATCCGGCGCCACCGAGTTTCAAATGTCATAGCCACTGCCACAAACCCTAGGCAAATCGGTCTCACCGATAGGGATCACGGTCTCACCGAGATGGGGTTGTAATCTCTCTGTTTCCCTTCGTAACATTTCGGTCTCACCGAGATGAGCGATCGGTCCCACTGAGATTGCAATGTAAACTCTCTGTTTTCCCTTTGTAACATTTTGGTCTCACCGAAATGAGCGATTGATCCCACCGAGTTTACCTGACCAACTCTCTGGTTAGCTTATTACCAAAATCAGTCTCATCGAGTTTGTGTAATCGGTCTCACCGAGATCATGTTATGCCCTAACCCTAATCATATCGGTCCTACCGAGTTGCATGTCGGTCCCACCAAAAACCCTAACGGTCACTAGCTTTGCTAAATCGGTTAGACCGAGTTTAACCATTCGGTCCCACCGAGTTTGGAAAGTTATGTGTAACAGTTAGATTTTGTGTGGAGGCTATAAATACCCCTCCACCTCCTCTTCATTCGTGGAGAGAGCCATCAGAACAAACCTACACTTCCAACCTATATTTTCTGAGAGAGAACCACCTACACTTGTGTTGAGACCAAGATATTCCATTCCTACCATATGAATCTTGATCTCTAGCCTTCCCCAAGTTGCTTTCCACTCAAATCTTCTTTCCACCAAATCCATATCCTGTGAGAGAGAGTTGAGTGTTGGGGAGACTATCATTTGAAGCACAAGAGCAAGGAGTTCATCATCAACACACCATTTGTTACTTCTTGGAGAGTGGTGTCTCCTAGATTGGCTAGGTGTCACTTGCGAGCCTCCGATAAGATTGTGGAGTTGAACCAAGGAGTTTGTAAGGGCAAGGAGATCACCTACTTCGTGAAGATCTAACGCTAGTGAGGCAAGTCCTTCGTGGGCGATGGCCATGGTGGGATAGACAAGGTTGCTTCTTCGTGGACTCTTCGTGGGTGGAGCCCTCCGTGGACTCGCGCAATCATTACCCTTCGTGGGTTGAAGTCTCCATCAACGTGCATGTACGATAGCACCACCTATCGGAACCACGACAAAACATCCGTGTCTCCAATTGCGTTTGAATCCTCCAAACCCTTCCCTTTACATTCTTGCAAGTTGCATGCTTTACTTTCCGCTGCTCATATACTCTTTGCATGCTTGCTTGAATTGTGTTAAGATTGCTTGACTTGTCGAAAGTTGCTAAAATCTGCCAAGAACTAAAATTGGGAAAAGTCTAGATTTTTATTTGGTCAAGTAGTCTAATCACCCCCCTCCAGACATACTTTCGATCCTACAAGTGGTATCAGAGCTTTGGTCTCCATTTGCTTTGATTTTCATAGCTTTTGGAAGACATAGCCTTGGTTTCACAACCTAGGAGAGTATGGCGTCTAGCGAGGGAAATTACCACCGTAGAGGTCCTTACTTTGATGGTACTAATTTTGCTAGTTGGAAGCATAAGATGAAAATGCATATTCTTGGACATAACCCTGCCGTTTGGGCTATTGTGTGTGTTGGCTTGCAAGGTGAATTCTTTGATGGGAGAGAACCAAATCGTGAAGCTATCGCGGAAGAGTTGAAGATGCTGCAATACAATGCTCAAGCTTGTGATATCCTCTTCAACAGATTATTCCCCAAAGAATTCAACAAAATCAGCCGTCTTGAGAATGCAAAGGAAATTTGGTATACTTTGATTGATATGACCGAAGGTACCGACTCCGTCAAGGAATTCAAGTTGGATGTGCTTCAAAGTTAACTTGACAAGTTCAAAATGAAGGATGGTGAAGGTGTCGCTGAAATGTGCTCTAGGCTTGCTCTTATCACAAATGAGATTGCTGGCTTAGGAAGTGAAGAGATGACCGACAAATTCATCATCAAGAAGATCCTAAGAGCCTTGGATGGAAAGTACGATACCGTATGCACATTAATCCAAATGATGCCAAATTACAAAGATCTCAAGCCAACAGAAGTCATTGGAAGAATTGTTGCTCATGAGATGTCACTCAAGGATAAGGAGGAGCTCCATAACAAGTCAAGTGGTGCTTACAAAGCCTCATGTGAAGCTCCCACATCATCAAGTGAGAAACAAACCTTCAATGAAGAATTGAGCCTAATGGTGAAGAACTTCAACAAGTTCTACAAGAATAGAAGCAAAGAGAGAAGTTCCAAGTCAAGGTCCTACAATGACAAAAGATCTTCTAGTCGAGAGCGAAACTGCTACAATTGTGGAAGACCCGTACACTACTCCAATGAGTGTATGGATCCCCACAAGAGAAGAGAAGATTCTCCCAAAAGAAGAAGTAGAAGAGAAGAATCACCATTGAGGGAGAGAAGGAGTAGGGATGATCGTTATGAACGAAGACCCTCCCAGAGAAGCAAGGATTCAGAAAGGAAGGACAAGTCATCAAGGAGCTACACAAAACGAAGACATCAAGCTCATGTTGGTGAATGGGTATCCGGCTCTGACTCCGACAATGACTCCGAGAGAAGCTATCACTCCGACTCCGAATATACTCAAGATGAAGGTGTTGCCAATCTAGCACTTGTGTCAACCAACTCCTACGACATATTTGATTCACCAAATGAAGGAATTGGAAGATGCTTCATGGCCAAAGGTCCAAAGGTATCACATCCCGAGTATGTTGATTTCAATAGTGATGAAGATGACTTGTTAGGTGATGATGATTTACTTGTTGACAACTCTACTGATGAATACTATGATGAAACGTCAATTAATCATGCTAATCAAGATGAAACGAATGACAATGATAAGGAGAAGATTGAGTCTCTAACTAAAGAACTAAACACTCTTAAGTTAGCTCATGAAACTATCTTAGGAGATCATCGAGAACTTTTAAGGACTCATGAGAGATTACATTTTGAGAAGCTCAATCTTGAGCAAGAGCATGAGTTCTTAAAGGCAATCAATGATGATCTTCGCAAGAAAAGTTCTTCTTACATTGCCAAGCGTTTACTGTTATCCACTTACATGCCTCAAGTCAAGTCTAGTAACAAGAACAAGAAGGATCCTTCTTCTAGTAGTAACAATAATCGTGCTAAATCCAATATTGTTGCTTCTAGTAGTTGTAACGCCCTCGATGCGGCTATATCTCCCACGTGTCGAAGCACGACTTAGAGGCATAACCGCATTGAAAGCAATGTCGCAAGTGAGGTAATCTTCACACAACCCATGTAATACATAAGGGAAAGAGATACATAGTTGGCTTACAATCGCCACTTCACACAATTACATGAATAAAGCATTACATCAACCAAACACATACAAGGTCCGACTATGGAACCAAAATAAAAGAAGACTACCCCAAAAGCTACACAGATCCCCGATCGACCCCAACTAGGCTCCACTACTGATCAACTAGAACGAAACAATACAAGGACAAAATCTTCATCGAGCTCCTCCTTGAGCTTGGTTGCGTCACCTGCTCGGTAACATCGGCACCTGCAAACTGGTTTTGGAAGTATCTGTGAGTCACGGGGACTCAGCAATCTCACACCCCCGCGATCAAGACTATTTAAGCTTATGGGTAAGGTAAAAGGTATGAGTTGGAGCTGCAGCAAGCGACTAGCATATATGGTGGCTAACATACGCAAATGAGAGCGAGAAGAGAAGGCAAAGCACGGTCGATAAAAGTATGATCAAGAAGTGATCCTAGAACAACCTATGTCAAGCATAACTCCAACACCGTGTTCACTTCCCGGACTCCACCGAGAAGAGACCATCACGGTTACACACGCGGTTGATGTATTTTAATTAAGGTCAACTTCAGGTTTTCTACAACCAGACATTAACAAATTCCCATCTGCCCATAACCGCGGCCACGGCTTTCGGAAGTTCAAATCCCTGCAGGGGTGTCCCAACTTAGCCCATCACAAGCTCTCACGGTCAACGAAGGATATTCCTTCTAGCGGGAAGACCCGATCAGGCTCGGAATCCCGGTTACAAGACATCCTCGACAATGGTAAAACAAGTCCAGCAAAGCCGCCCGATGTGCCGACATCCTGATGGGAGCTGCACATATCTCATTCTCAGGGCAACACCGGATAGGTCAAGCTACGAGTAAAACCAGCCCTCAAGTTTCCCCGAGGTGGCCCCGCAGGCTGCCCATTTTGGACCAACACTTAGACAAGCAGTGGCCCGGGCACACACAATATGATGTCCATGAAAATATTAGGTTACCTTGTCCCTTGTCTTACCAATAAGAGGGTTTGTGACTCCTTGAACTAGTGCAAGATGTGGAAGTTGATTGCACTTGTCCTTGCCAAAATGATAAGAGTGAAGTATGTTGGCGGAGTCACCCTCAAGAACTCTCTAGTTCTTCTTCTTCGGGATCCACACCATCTTGATGGGAATCCTCGGAGTTGTAGTTGTACTTGATGAAGTGGAACTTGATGTAGTCTTGGGAACCCACTTGACCAAGGCCTTAGGAGCTTCGTCAAATGCATCAATTTCCTCTTGAAGCTTTTCCTTGCCTTTTTCCTTGTGGTCTTGTGGTGGAAGATCATCTTGAGCTTGTGTCCCCTTGAAAGAAGTAGGATCATACTTCTCTTGTTGAGGAACAAACTTCGTCTTGGGGAATTGATCTTCTTCCCACTCAACTCCATTGGCATTGAACTTTCGTTCAAAACCAATACCTTGATTCTTCTGGTGCCTTCCTTGCTTGCGTACAATTTCCTCGAATTGCTTACTCCCGGCAAGGCTCTTGTACACACATTTCTCTATGATTCCCTTCAATAAGCTATTTTCTTGCTCAAGCGTAACTTGGCTAAGAGAATCATTAGTGGAATCAAGAGAACTACTGTGACGCCCCAAGACCGATGTGCCAGGTGTCCTCTAGTTATTCGCTGTTGTTGCCTTGTCTTTTGCTTGCGTGTTGCATCTTGCCATGTCATCATCCGCATTGCATCATCATGTTTTCAAAACTTGCATCCGTCCCGGTCTCCTCGTTCCTTCTGTTGTCCGTTCTGAGCCCAGTCACACTTGCACGCGCCCGCGGCATGTCCGAAATAGTATTTTATAAGTGGCCGGAAAATGTTCTCGGAATGGGATGAGAGTTGATGTGTGGTCTTATTATAGTGTAGATAGACTGCCTGTCAAGTTTCATCGCATTCGGAGATCATTTGATGCCCCAACGGATAACTATAGCGGCAGTATAGCCGGTCTAACGTCGGACGTTTTCGGTCTCCAGAAACTGTGCCGGGCTGCATCTCTCCCCTCTTACCTCAGACCAACCCGCTCTGCACAATCCTCCAGACCCAACCTAACCTCTCTCGTTAGCCCACGGCCCTCCTCGCGCGCGCGTCCAAAAGTTGTCCCGGACCCGAACCGGACTTTCGTCACCGTTGGATCCGGATCATCTCCAAACATCTACAAAACGTCTCCGTTTTCTTATTTGGACTCCCTAGCTATTTTATTCGCGTTCGTCTGATTGCGATCGGAGGGACGAGTTAGCCCCTAACCTAAATTCATCTGATATAGATATCAGTCTAACCCTAGATCCTTTTGTACCTATTTATAGACGAACCCCTGCCCAAATCAGATCAAACCCTAACTTCTAGGCACTTGTCCCTGCTGCCGCCGCCACACTCTAATCCCCACCTCGGGATCCCTCCGGATCCAATTCCACCAACCCAGCCACTGTTCTCCTCTCCGACCCCCTCCCTGTTTTTCAGCGCCGCACAAAATCACAGCAGCAGCAACCGAGGCCCCTGCTCCCTGCCTCCTCCTCGTCGCTTGTGCGCCCGAGCACGCCGCCGCCCTGTTGACCGCCGTCGACCAGGCCAGGCCTCCCCTGCTCCTTTCCTTCTTCCCTACCTCTACTCCATCCTCTCACCTCTTCCTCTGCTTGTCACAGGGAACCACCGTCGCCATGGATCTCACCACCGACCGGAGCCGCTGGAGCTGAGCCGCCGTCGTCCTCCTCGACCCCATCGTCCAGATCCGCTCGGTGCCACCCCGTTTTGCCGTTCCTCGACGTCCCTGCACCTTCCAGCGCCGCCGCTGCCTCAATTCCATCGCGCCGTCCTCGGCTTCCACTTCAACGAGCAGCAGGAGCGCCGTTCATCGTCGTTGACCTGCAGCCGCGCATGGACTCCCGCGCCTTGGGCCGCCTTCGATTGCCAAGGTCCAGCCCGCTCCAGATCCGGCCGGCCTCCGCCAACTCACGCTGCCTTCAGCCCTCGTCGTTGCCGGAGTTTGTGCCTCCGCTGCTCTGTTTCTGCTTCTGCTTCCTGTCGAGCAGCGCAGCGCACCCGCTCCTCCCTGTCGCATTGACCACGAACGCCCGAGCCAGTGGACCAAATCCTTGCCTCCAGTCCCGGCCCAGCTCGCGTCCAGCCGGCCCATGAGGCCTGGTGAGCTTCAGTTCCAGCTCCCATGATGTTATCGGGCCTACCAGTTTCGGCCCATAGTATTTTTTTTCCTGCGCTGCGTTTTTAATCTTTTATTCCAGAGTTTGTTGTTTTATAGAAAAGACCCTCATGTTCTTTCATTTAATATCTCACAAACTAAGCATCACTTGTAAAAACTTTGTATATGAAACTTGCTTAGTTTTTCATCTAGTTTAATAATATGCAACTTTCATCTATGTTTAAAATGTTTAAAATGTTGTTTGTTTAAATTTTGCTCTATGAACATGCTAAAATGCTTTAATTCATAACTAAATAACCATAACATGATGCACTCATCTAGCATGTTTAACAACTCTAAAATTATGTTTAGGGCAGAACAGTACCAAACCTAATATATGCATATGAGGAGTTTTCGGACTTGTTGTTTTGTTGTTCCGGCCTCATTTAAACTTGCCTAGATTAGATAGTTTCATCATGCTTCCCCTCTTGCCATGTTTAACAACATTTAATATTGTTGGGTACATAAACGAGATCGAACTAAATAACTTGCATGTGGTGTTTCGTCAATATGCAACGGAGTTGCATGTTGAACTCCACTTAATTTATAGGATTGTTTGTGCATTTTTCCATGCCATGCTTCATTAAACCGGACATGCATCATACTTGATTGTGCATCATGCCATGCTTATGTCGTGGTTGTTTACTATGTTGTGTGCTTCTTTCCGGTGTTGCTTCTTCGGGTTGGTTCCAATAATGTCGCATTTGTGAGGAACTGTTCGGCTACGTCCGTTTGTCTTCTTCATGGACTCGTTCTTCTTCCTTGCGGGATTTCAGGCAAGATGACCATACCCTCGAAATCACTTCTATCTTTGATTGCTAGATGCTCGCTCTTTTGCTATGCCTATGCTGCGATACCTACCACTTGCTTATCATGCCTCCCATATTGTTGAACCAAGCCTCTAACCCACCTTGTCCTAGCAAACCGTTGTTTGGCTATGTTACCGCTTTGCTCAGCCCCTCTTATAGCGTTGTTAGTTGCAGGTGAAGATTGAACGTTGTTCCTTGTTGGAACATGATTACTTGTTGGGATATCACAATATCTCTTATTTAATTAATGCATCTATATACTTGGTAAAGGGTGGAAGGCTCGGCCTTATGCCTGGTATTTTGTTCCACTCTTGCCGCCCTAGTTTCCTTCATATCGGTGTTATGTTCCCGGATTTTGCGTTCCTTACGCGGTTGGGTTATAATGGGAACCCCTTGACAGTTCGCTTTGAATAAAACTCCTCCAGCAAGGCCCAACCTTGGTTTTACCATTCGCCACCTAGCCTCTTTTTCCCTTGGGTTAGGCCAGCCCAAGGGTCATCTTTATTTTTAACCCCCCCCATCACTCTATGTCTATGGATATCCTTGTTTGTTCCTTGTGGGACTAACCCGTGTAGGTATTGAAAGTGCAATTCACTCCAAAGGATAGCTCTGAATGATCTACATCAACTTAGAGCATCCACATCTTCAACACCTACATGAAGTCATCATCGACAAAACCCAAGGTTAGTTCATCCCTCTTAGGGGGGATATCACATCTAGGGGGAGCTTTGCTCTAACAATTGAGTTAAAGCAACTCTAATGGTGTGAACACAACAACGCTTTATGTAAAAGTGGTAACCCCACTTGTGCTTAAACGATGAGTATGACCTATGATCAAATGTTCTCATTTGACTCCTAAGTCAATGTACTCATATATAGATGACCTAGTCATCGCCAATTGCTTGATAGATGCTAGAATTGTTTGTGCATGCTTTGCCACATATTTCATTTGTCATTTTATTGTGTGAGCATGTTGGTTGCATAATTTACTCATTCGAGGACATCCACTTGTTGTTTTGATTGATTGGTTTCCTTTTCTTTTGGCCAAGTGGATGGACAAGAATGCCTAAGAACCTTCTCTAGCTATCTATGCTTTTCTCGTCTCAAACTCTATTCATGCTGCATCACAAAGTTTGATCAACTCAGATTCAAACTACTCTGTGCGAGGAGCACTCGGATTCCCCGATTCGTCATAGACTTAAACTTCCAAAACTTCTTTGTGTGTTTCGGTCTGACCAATTCATCCATTTCGGTCATACCGAGATCACTAAGTCGATCTAGGTTTTCAATCTCGGTGCAACCGATTTGAACTTTTCGGTCACACCGAGTTTCAGTAACTGCTTGCAGTTATGAATCTCGGTGCCACCGAGTTGTTCCACTCGGTCACACCGACACGGTCAGGCTATATATATCCATGGGTCAAATTTTGGAAAACTTTCCGAACCTCCTCGCCCATGCTTAGCCTGCTCTACCTCCCTGGGTCTCCGGATCATCCTCCTCGTCGCCAACCGTCTCATGTCGCTAGTCTTCGCCGCCGTCAACGAGATCGTCTCCGCCGTTGCCACCGTAGCAAGTTCATCGCCGAACTAGGGTATGGACTTGAACTTTGTGATGTTCTAATTCCGATTCCCCAGCACATTGCTTTGCCATGTATCTTGCCACGATTGAGATCATTCTATCCATCGAAAACACTCCATAGTTTAGTCGTGAATTGAAAATTTAGGGTTAGGTTTCCGCCGAAACCATCTCGGACCGACCGAGTTGATGAAATCGGTTCCACCGATTTGGCTCAGGCCATTGCACATGTGATTCTCGGTCTGACCGAGAATTGCAAATCGGTGTGACCGAGTTCAGCACTTTGTGAAACCCTAGCAGTCTCGGTGCCACCGAACTGTGACTCGTTCTGACCGAGTTCACTAGTTTAGGTTCCAAAAGCTACTTCGGTATCACCGAGTTTGCAAATCGGTAGATCCGAAATGCTTTCTGTGGAAAACTAAAACTAAGTTTTTAATTCATTCTTTTGCAAAAACCTCTGTACTTTGTGATGCTCATCCACTCTACCTCATCTATAATCTATTCACAGGGTCTGCTGTCAGTGTTTGCATCATATCATATCAGAGTGACAATCAGAACAAGTCAGAGGAGCAGGTTCACTTGAGTGAAGGCACTAGTCCCTCTAGCAGCTCAGATGATGGCAGCAGGAGCACACCAAGCAATCTGCCAAAGGCTGCCACCAGGGCCAGCAAGAAAAGAACCTTAAAGTCAGAGGATGAGGACTATGTGGCTAAGGAAGAAGAAACCACCTCAAAGAGGAAAGTCCTGAAGAAGGAATATGGCACAGCTGCTGCCACTAAGCCAGGGATGAAGCAAAAGGTTCCTGCCAAGAGAGCTCCAATGTCTAAAGCCAGAGCATCTACTCAAGAGACTCTGGGATCTGCACCCAGAGAATAGGTTGTGGTAGAAAAGGAAAGGAAAGAGAGGGTCAAGAAGACCACTACCAGAGTGCTTGGGAGATCTTCAATCATGAAAGACTCTGAAGAAGAGGAATAGGATGTTGCACTAGCACCTAAAGCTCAGAAGCTTATGGGAGATGCCATAACATCAGGGGCTGCTCCATCTAAGCCCAAAGGAACTCCTAAGCCAGCTGCTCCAAAACCTAAAACTACACCCAAGAGGAGCACCAGGAACATCCCAGCAGCAGAGAAGAACAAGGCCCCAATGCCTGAAGCTGCAATGGAAGAAGAAGATGATTCTGTTGTCTTGAGGAAATTGAAGCCAAAAATTCCAGATCACAATGATGCTCATCTAGTTGCAGAGAACATGAAAGTCAGGAAGGACTTTGGTCTAAGGCTATGGAGAGAGTCTGATCCATATGCCACTAGGAGAAGGACTGCTGTGGACTACAGGTTCCATACAAAGGAACAACAGGACTTCTATGAGACCATCTTGCTTGACAAGAAGCCCATAGTGTGTGACATGAGATGGGTCGATTGCACATTCATTAAGGAAAACGAGGATCACTTCCCTGGTGTATATGACAGCTTCAAGGCTTGTGGAGTTGATGAGTTTGTGGCTCAGAAGCTCACAAAATGGAATGATGAGCTCATCATACAGTTCTACTCCACAGCTCACTTCTACCCAGATGGAAGGATCGTCTGGATGTCTGAAGGTATGAGGTACCAGTCCACAGTTGCAGAATGGGCTAAGTTGATCAATGCCCCAGAAGAGAGTGAAGACTTGGATGTCTATGCCAACAAGAAGAAGGATCACAACACGATGGCACACATGTACAAGGAGATCCCAGATGCTGCTCTTGAGACACACAAGTTTGGATCTGTACATTACCTTCTGTCAGGCTTGCCAACTATCAACTGGATCCTCAGGCACACTCTCTTGCCAAAGTCAGGTGATCACAAAGATGATCAGAGGCCATGCAATTAACTTGCTTCACATCTTTGATGTCCCACAGAAGTTCAAAGTCATGAGCCTAATAGTGGAAACCATAAAGAGGAAAACTGCAGATCAGAAGAGGAGTTGTGGATATGCCCCACAGATTCAGGAGCTGATTAACTCCAAGATGGGCACTGGCACATATCTGCTAGACAAGGAGCACCTGCCCATCTACCCAGACTTTGAGGACAACACTGTGGTGATGGATGAAAATGAACCATCTTCTGTGCACGCACAAGCCATGAAGGACAAGGCAAAGGCTAAAAAGGCTGCAAGGATGCCAACTACTGAAGAAGCATCTTAGTATCTTCTGAAGAGCAAGCAAGATCAGCTTGGCTACTTGATTGCCTCCACTCTGAGGATTCAGAAGGGATTGGCTACCCTGACTCAAAACCAGGAGAGCTTGGAGCGGATCGTGGAGTAGAAGTTCTATGACTTAGATGTGAAGGTCACTGAGATCCAGTCAGTCGTTGAGAAACTTCAGGATGAAGTGGAGGAGAAGAAGGGCAAGACAACCACTGATGCTTTTGCTAGACTGCCCAGAGGTCAGAGGTCTGCTGTAGTGCCTATTCCAGACACCAGAGCTACTTCATCTGCACCAGCTACAGCTTCAGTGCCACCGGCTCCAGCATCTACTCCACCAGCTCCATCTACATCGACTAACGCCTTCGTTCTTGGAGTTCTGTCTACACCACCACCTGAAGACCAAGACTGAGTGTCAATTTAGCACTATGCATTTTTTATGAACTTTTTGGTAACTTGTTGCCAAAGGGGGAGAAAATGTATAGATCATAGGCTTCGAGAGAGAGCGTTGCTTTTTATTCTCTCTTTTTGTTTGGTGGTTAAACTTCGTTTATTTGCTTGGTTGAGATACTTCATACTTTGTGCTTGCTTAGATGATCATGTGTTTGATCATATGCTACCTTAATGCTTGTTGGATGACATTATCCTTTTATATGATCATTCACTTTCCTTGGTGATGAGTGCATGTATTTTAATTATTATCATTTTGAGCGCTCCACTAAGATGTATGTGACATGGAAGAGTAACCCATGATCCTAACTCTTTGTGCATTTGCAGTCCAAAGCAAATCTTAAACTATGCACAAATTTAGGGGGAGCTCTTGCTTTTCACATACTTCTCAAAGCGACAATGTTTTTCACTCTTATTATCATTTGTCGAAGCTTTGATCTATATGTTGTCATCAATTACCAAAAAGGGGGAGATTGAAAGTGCAACTATCCTTAGGTGGTTTTGGTAATTCCTAACAACATATAGCTCATTGAGCTAATGCTATTTCAAGATTAATATCTCACGAAAGCTCAATGATTGGCATGGCATGGATGAGAAAAGTGGACCCCTCAAAATGCTAAGGACAAAAGATTGGCTCAAGCTCAAAGCTCAAGACTCTACATTTTCTATTTTAGTGATCCAAGATCACATTGAGTCTATAGGAAAAGCCAATACTATCAAGGAGGGATGAGGTGTTGCTTAATGAGGTTCTTGATTAAAATGCTTAGTGATATGCTCCCAAACCCTCAACTACTTTCGCACATCCACATATGACCTAAACCAAAAGTAAAACTCGGCCCCACCGATTCTTTCTATCTGGCGCCACCGAGTTTCAAATGTCATAGCCACTGCCACAAACCCTAGGCAAATCGGTCTCACCGATAGGGATCTCGGTCTCACCGAGATGGGGTTGTAATCTCTCTGTTTCCCTTCATAACATTTCGGTCTCACCGAGATGAGCAATCGGTCCCACCGAGATTGCAATGTAAACTCTCTGTTTTCCCTTCGTAACATTTCGGTCTCACCGAAATGAGCGATCGGTCCCACTGAGTTTACCTGACCAACTCTCTGGTTGGCTTATTACCAAAATCGGTCTCACCGAGTTTGTGTAATCGGTGTCACCGAGATCACGTTATGCCCTAACCCTAATCATATCGGTCCTACCGAGTTGCATGTCGGTCCCACCAAAAACCCTAACGGTCACTAGCTTTGCTAAATCGGTCAGACTGAGTTTAACCATTCGGTCCCATCGAGTTTGGAAAGTTAAGTGTAACGGTTAGATTTTGTGTGGAGGCTATAAATACCCCTCCACCTCCTCTTCATTCGTGGAGAGAGCCATCAGAACAAACCTACACTTCCAACCTATATTTTCTAAGAGAGAACCACCGACACTTGTGTTGAGACCAAGATATTCCATTCCTACCATATGAATCTTGATCTCTAGCCTTCCCCAAGTTGCTATCCACTCAAATCTTCTTTCCACCAAATCCATATCCTGTGAGAGAGGGTTGAGTGTTGGGGAGACTATCATTGAAGCACAAGAGCAAGGAGTTCATCATCAACACACCATTTGTTACTTCTTGGAGAGTGGTGTCTCCTAGATTGGCTAGGTGTCACTTGCGAGCCTCCGACAAGATTATGGAGTTGAACAAAGGAGTTTCTAAGGGCAAGGAGATCGCCTACTTCGTGAAGATCTAACGCTAGTGAGGCAAGTCCTTCGTGGGCGATGGCCATGGTGGGATAGACAAGGTTGCTTCTTCGTGGACCCTTCGTGGGTGGAGCCCTCTGTGGACTCGCGCAACCGTTACCCTCCGTGGGTTGAAGTCTCCATCAACGTGGATGTACGATAGCACCACCTATCGGAACCACGACAAAAACATCCGTGTCTCCAATTGCGTTTGAACTCCAAACCCTTCCCTTTACATTCTTGCAAGTTGCATGCTTTACTTTACGCTGCTCATATACTCTTTGCATGCTTGCTTGAATTGTGTTAAGATTGCTTGACTTGTCCAAAGTTGCTAAAATCTGCCAAGAACTAAAATTGGGAAAAGGCTAGATTTTTATTTGGTCAAGGAGTCTAATCACCCCCCTCTAGACATACTTTCGATCCTACACCATCCTTCTTGTCCGCCAAGTATCTAGGGTAGTTCCACTTCCAGTGACCATTTCCTTTGCAGTAGAAGCACTCAGTTTTAGGCTTGGGTCTAGCTTTGGGCTTCTTCATGGGAGTGGAAACTTGCTTGCCATTCTTCTTGAAGTTCCCTTTCTTAGCCTTGCCCTTTTACTTGAAACTAGTGGTCTTTTTGACCATCAACACTTGATGCTCCTTCTTGATTTCTACCTCCGCAGCCTTTAGCATTGTGAAGAGCTCAGGAATCGTCTTATCCATCCCTTGCATATTATAGTTCATCATGAAGCTCTTGTAGCTTGGTGGCAGTGATTGAAGAACTCTGTCAATGACACTATCATCAGGGAGATTAACTCCCAGCTGAGTCAAGTGGTTGTGGTACCCAGACATTCTGAGCATATGTTCACTGACAGAACTATTCTCCTCCATTTTGTAGCCGTAGAACTTATTGGAGACTTCATATCTCTCAATCCGGGCATTTGCTTGAAATATTAACTTCAAATCCTGGAACATCTCATATGCTCCATGACGTTCAAAATGGCGTTGAAGTCCCGGTTCTAAGCCGTAAAGCATGGTGCACTAAACTATCAAGTAGTCATCATACCGAGCTTTGCCAAACGTTCATAACGTCTACATCTGCTTCTGCAATAGGTCCGTCACCTAGCGGTGCATCAAGGACATAATTCTTTTGTGCAGCAATGAGGATAATCCTCAAATCATGGACCTAGTCCGCATCATTGCTACTATCATCTTTCAACTTATTTTCCTCTAGGAACATATCAAAAATAAACGGGGAGCTACATCACGAGCTATTGATCTACAACATAGTTATGCAAATACTATCAGGACTAAGTTCACGATAAATTAAAGTTCAATTAATCGTATTACTTAAGAACTCCCACTTAGATAGATATCTCTCTAATCATCTAAGTGATCACGTGATCCATATCAACCAAACCATGTCCGATCATCACGTGAGATGGAGTAGTTTTCAATGGTGAACATCACTATGTTGATCATATCTACTATATGATTCACGCTCGACCTTTCGATCTCAGTGTTCCGAGGCCATATCTGCATATGCTAGGCTCGTCAAGTTTAACCCGAGTATTCTGCGTGTGCAAAACTGGCTTGCACCTATTGTATGTGAACGTAGAGCATATCACACCCGATCATCACGTGGTGTCTCGGCACGACGAACTGTAGCAATGGTGCATACTCAGGGAGAACACTTATACCTTGAAATTTAGTGAGAGATCATCTTATAATGCTACCGTCGAACTAAGCAAAATAAGATGCATAAAAGATAAACATCATATGCAATCAAAATATGTGACATGATATGGCCATTATCATCTTGTGCCTTTGATCTCCATCTCCAAAGTACTGTCATGATCTCCATCGTCACCAGCATGACACCATGATCTCCATCATCTTGATCTCTATCAACATGTCGTCACATGGTCGTTTCTCCAACTATTGCTATCGCATATCGATAAAGTAAAGCAATTATATGGCGCTTGCATCGTATGCAATAAAGAGACAACCATAAGGCTTATGCCAGTTGCCGATAACTTTAACAAAACATGATCATATCATACTACAATTTATATCTCATCATGTCTTGACCATATCACGTCACAACATGCCCTACAAAAACAAGTTAGACGTCCTCTACTTTGTTGTTGCAAGTTTTACGTGGCTGCTACGGGCAGAGCAAGAACCGTTCTTACCTACGCATCAGAAACCACAACGCGGTATAGTGATTGCTTTTGATCTTCAGAAAGAACCCTGTTCATTGAATCTGATTCAACTAAAGTTGGAGAAACTGACACCCACCAGCCACCTATGTGCGAAGCACAGCGGTAGAACCAGTCTCGCGTAAGCGTACCCGTAATGTCGGTCTGGGCCGCTTCATCCAACAATACCGCCAAATCAAGAAACAACTAGTGACGGCAAGCAATATGTATATACCCACGCCCACAACTCCTTTGTGTTCTACTCATGCATATAACATCTACGCATAAACCTAAATCTGATGCCACTGTTGGGGAACGCAGTAATTTCAAAATAATTCTTACGCACATGCACGATCATGGTGATGCATAGTAACGAGAGGGGAGAGTGTTGTCTACGTACCCTCATAGACCGTAAGCGGAAGCATTATGACAACGCAGTTGATGTAGTCGTACGTCTTCACGATCGACCGATCCTAGTACCGAAAGTACGACACCTCCACGATCTACACACGTTCGGCTCGGTGACGTCCCACAAACTCACGATCCAGTAGAGTGTCGAGGGAGAGCTTCGTCAGCACGACGGCGTGATGACGGTGATGATGATGCTGCCGGAACAGGGCTTCGCCTAAGCATCGCTACGGTATGACCAAGGTGGATTATGGTGGAGGGGGGCACCGCACACGGCTAAGAGATCAATGATCAACTTGTGTGTCTATGGGGTGCCCCCTCCCCTATATATAAAGGAGTGGAGGAGGGGGGAGGGCCAGCCCTCTATGGCGCGCCCTGGAGGAGTCCTACTCCCTCTGGGAGTAGGATGCCCCCCTTCCCAAGTTGGACTAGGAGAGAAGGAAGGGGGAGAGAGGGAGGAAGGAAAGGGGGGCGCCGCCCCCCTTCCTAGTCCAATTCGGACCAGAGGGGGAGGGGGCGCGCGGCCTGCCTTGGCTCCCTCTCTCTCTCTCCACTAAAGCCCATTAGGTCCCATATACTCCCCGGGGGGTTCCGGTAACCCCCCGGTACTCCGGTATATGCCCGAACTCACTCGAAACCTTTCCGATGTCCAAACATAGGCTTCCAATATATCGTTTTTTATGTCTCAACCATTTCGAGACTCCTCATCATGCCCGTGATCACATCCGGGACTCCGAACAACCTTCGGTTCATCAAACCACATAAACTCATAATACTGATCATCACCGAACGTTAAGTGTGCGGACCCTACGGGTTCGAGAACTATGTAGACATGACCGAGACACGTCTCCAGTCAATAACCAATAGCGGAACCTGGATGTTCATATTGTCTCCCACATATTATATGAAGATCTTTATTGGTCAAACCGCATAACGATATATGTTGTTCCCTTTGTCATCGGTATGTTACTTGCCCGAGATTCGATCGTTGGTATCTCAATACCTAGTTCAATCTCGTTACCGGAAAGTCTCTTACTCGTTCCATAATGCATCATCCCGCAACTAACTCATTAGTCACATTGCTTGCAAGTCTTATATTGATGTGCATTACCGAGAGGGCCCAGAGATACCTCTCCGACAATCGGGGTGAGAAATCCTAATCTCGATCTATGCCAACTCAACAAACACCATCGGAGACACCTGTAGATCACCTTTATAATCACCCAGTTACGTTGTGACGTTTGGTAGCACACAAAGTGTTCCTCCGGTATTCGGGAGTTGCATAATCTCATAGTCATAGGAACATGTATAAGTTATGAAGAAAGCAATAGCAACAAACTAAACGATCATCGTGCTAAGCTAAGGATGGGTCAAGTCAATCAGATCATTCTCTAATGATGTGATCCCGTTAATCAAATGACAACTCTTTGTCCATGGCTAGGAAACTTAACCATCTTTGATTAATGAGCTAGTCAAGTAGAGGCATACTAGTGACACTCAGTTTGTCTATGTATTCACACATGTACTAAGTTTCCGGTTAATACAATTCTAGCATGAATAATAAACATTTATCATGATATAAGGAAATATAAATAACAACTTTATTATTGCCTCTAGGGCATATTTCCTTCAATGCCTCCACGCATGATGGAAGCCGCTACGCCCAACATCGTCATAGCCACCGCGATCTTGCCTTTGCCTCGAACCCTTGCAAGTAGTGCCTTGTATAGGAAGGTCTTACCAATGCCTCCCGGGCAATCGACAAAGAATACACCCCCATCACTGGCATCAACTGTTGCCAGTATCTCGTCATATGCAAGCCTCTGCTCGGTGTTTAGCGAGGACGCTAAAGCAGCGCCGTTCGCGTCAACCTCGATGGTGGACTCCTCGATGACTTCTCTGGCCTCACCTCTAGTAGTTTCATAGGTCTCATCAATGTCCGTAAGAGGAAACAATGCTATGTCTTTGTCCGTGGCTGTAGCATGCCCCCGATGTCAAGCAGCACCATCTGCTTCACTGTCTTTGCGCACATGTGTGATCAGCGGTAGTCATCAGACATCGCCTCTGGGCGCCTATCCCATAGACCACGCACGTCACGTGATTGACATAGTACCAAGTGATGTTGCTTGAACTACGTCGGTATTTCCCCAAAGAGGAAGGGATGATGAAGCATAGCTACGATAGGTATTTCCCTCGGTTATGAAACCAAGGTATCAATCAAGTAGGAGAACCAAGCAACACTATGTAAATGGTACCTACACACAAGAGAACAAATACTTGCAACCCGACCCTTATGAGGGGTTGTCAATCCCTCTTACGGGTAACGCGTAGGAAATTGTCAAGTTGACGGGATAAAATTGTGATCGATTGGATAAATAGATCTCAAATAAAAGATGCAAATAAAATATTTTTGGGTTTTTGTAATAGTAGATCTGAAAATAAAAGCAAATAAAAATAGATCTCAAAGGCAAATAATAGATCGGAAAGCAAATGTGATATAGAATAGACCCGAGGGGCGTAGATTTCACTAGTGGCTTCTCTCAAGAAATAGCACACGGTGGGTAAACAAATTACTATTGGGAAATTGATAGAACCTCAAGTAATTATGATGATATCTAGGTAATGATCAATATATAGGCATCATGTCCAAGATTAGTAGACCGACTCCTGCCTAAATCTACTACTATTACTCCACACATCGATCGCTATCCAACATACATCTAGTGTATGAAGTTCATGGGAAAACGGGGTAATGCAATAAGAATGATGACATGATGTAGACAAGATCTATTCATGTAGGAATAGAGCCCATCTTTTTATCCTTAATGACAATGATCAATACGTGTCTTGTTGCCCCTTCTGCCACTGGGAAAGAACACCACACGACCGAATCCATCACAAAGCACCTCTTCCCCATGGCAAGAAAAATCGATCTAGCCGGCCTAACTAAACCAAAGATTCGAAGAAAAAATACGAGGCTCTAAATAATCGTGCATATAAGAGATCAAAACTCAAATAACTTTCATGGATGAAATAGATCTGATCATAAACTCAAAGTTCATCGGATCCCAATAAACACACCGCAAAAAGAGTTACATCAAATAGATCTCCAAGAGACCATTATATTGAGAATCAAAAGAGACAGGAAGCCATCTAGCTACCGCCTACGGACCTGTAGGTCTACAATGAACTACTCACGCATCATCGGAGAGGCACCAATGAGGATGATGAACCCCTCCGTGATGGTGTCTAGATTGGATCTCGTAGTTCTGGACTTGCGATGGTTGCAATTGTGTTTCGTCGACTCCCCTAGGGTTTTGGGAATATTTGGGTATTTATAGGGCGAAGAGGTGGTGCGGGTGGCCACCGAGGTGGGCACAACCCACCAGGGCGTGCCTGGGCCCCAGGCGTGCCCAGGTGGGTTGTACCCCCCTCGGGGCACCCCTTTGGTTCCTCTTTGGCCCATCTTCTGTCTTCTAGTCTAGAAAATTTCTCCAAAAGGTTTCGCAGTGTTTGTACTCCGTTTGGTATTGATTTTTTGTGAATTGAAAAACAAGCAAAAAACAACAACTGGCACCGGGCACTATGTCAATAGGTTAGTCCCAAAAATGATATAAAGTTGCTATAAAATGATTGTAAAACATCCAAGAATGATAATATAATAGCATGGAACAATCAAAAATTGTAGATACGTTGGAGACGTATCAACATCCCCAAGCTTAATTCTTGCTCGTCCTTGAGTAGGTAAATCATAAAAACAGAATTTTTGATGTGGAATGTTGCCTAACATGTTCATCACATATTCTTTTGTCTTGAAGCATGGACATATGGACTTTTATATGGTTCAAAGCAATGGTCTAGTTTTGACGTGAAGATTTCAATACTCAAGCATATCAACAAGCAACCATGTCTTCCAAAATATCAATGCTAAAGCAAGTTATCCCTAGCCCATCATGCTCAATCATTGATCCATTAATAACACACACTCACATCTTAGCTATACCCAATGCTCAAGTACGATCATAGTACTCCTTAGTTGGTGCTTTGTAAGAGAAGATGGAGATTTAAATTAAAATAAAAATAAAGGCCCTTTGTAGAGGGAAGTAGGGATTTT
Organism: Triticum urartu; assembly: GCF_003073215.2. Classification (NCBI taxonomy): domain Eukaryota; kingdom Viridiplantae; phylum Streptophyta; class Magnoliopsida; order Poales; family Poaceae; genus Triticum; species Triticum urartu. Next base: position 515,338,837 of record NC_053023.1, read on the forward strand.
GTAGAGGTGCGAGAGCTCAGAGCTTAAATTGAGAGATCATTTTTTTGAGAGGCATACTTTTCCCATCAACGAAAACGACCGAGTAATTTCCCAACACTTTCCATGCTAGATATATCATAGGCGGTTCTCAAACAGGAAATACAGTTTATTCCTTTTTCCACCATTCTTTCACATTCCACGGCTAGCCGTATCCACGAGTACCATCCATACCAACACTTTCCAAGGAATTTATTATTTGACAACATAAAGTAAAAAAATCATTTCGGGACTGGGCATCCCTATTACCGCCGCACTCTTGTGCAATGACAAGTGAATAAACACTCATCTTGAGAATAACACATCTAGCATGCAAAATATTAGCCACCCCCTGTCGCTTCATGAGCGGTACGAGCACACAAAAAGGAAATTTATTTTGAAAATTAGAGATGGCACATACAAATTTGCTTAGAATGGAATGGGAATACCGCATATAGGTAGGTATGGTGGACTCTATGGCAAAACTGGGTTTAAGGATTTTGGATGCACAAGTAGTATCTCTACTTAGTACAAGTGAAGGCTAGCAAATAGATTGAGAAGCATCCAACCAAGAAATGAAAAATCACACAAGCGAGCATTAAGCATAACTAACACCAAATAATGCACCACAAGTAGGATGTAATTTCATTGCATAACTATTGACTTTCATGCTTGCATAGGGAATCACAGAACCTTAAGACCAATATTCTTACTAAAGCATAATTACTCACCAACATGACTCACATATCACTATCATCGTATCACAAAACTATTACGAAGAATCAAGTTTATTTTGTCCAATGATCTTCATGAAAGTTTTATTATATCCCTCTTGAATATCTATCACTTCGGGACTAATTTCATATGTTGCTTTTGGTAAGTTCAAACAAAATCTAAGTGAAGAACATGAGCATAAAAATTTCTTCTCTAAAAATAATTTAAGTGAAGCATGGGAGAATTTCCTTAAAAAGTATTAAAGCACACTATGCTCAAAAAGATATAAGTGAAGCACTAGAGAAATTCCATAGCTCAAAAAATTTAAGTGAAGCACAAAGAGCAATTCTAACAAATCATGGCATAATTTTGGCTCTCTATAATAGGTGTGTCTAGCAAGGATAGATGACACAAACTAAAAAGCAAAAAAAGAGAAGACTCATATAATACAAGACGCTCTAAGCAAAACTCATGATATCACTACAAAAAAATACACTTCCGTGATGATACGTGTTTGTCACAACAGGTCACGTTTTCTGTCATGCATGTACATCCATGACAAATTTATGACAGAATCAAGATAGTCATACCTATGCTGTCGTAGAAGTGTTCCATGACATTACCAAAATTATCATCACGGAAGTGTCCACTTCCATGATGATAAATCGTGCGTCATAGAAGTGCTTTCATCAAGGGTGACCGACACATGGCATCCACCATAACGGAACGCCGTTAAGCTATTGGGCCCGGTTTTGGATCCGATAACCCGTTAACAGCCCCGACCAATGGGGATTTTCCACGTGTAAACTCATCATTGGCTGGAGGGAACACGTGGCGGCTCGCCGTTGGGACAGATTTCATCCACTCATTGGACCCAAAGCACCTATGATACGTCGACACATGGCACGGCCCAACAGAGGCCCATTCCTGTGAAAAGGCCGGCCCGTTTGACTTGGTCAAAAGGTGGCGGGCCGGCCCACGGCAAGCCTGTTAACGGCCTGTTCGCATATAGCCCATTTACAACCCGCTAACCCAGGGTCCGTTTACGGCCTATCCGAATTAAGCCCAGTAGCGTCATCTGGGCCATCCAATATAATTCCAGCCCGTTTTAACTTCCGACCCATGTATGGCCCATGACGTCTTTCGACCCATATGAGGCCCTTACTAACCCTCGGCCCATTAACGACCCGTGGTAAAACTGGCCCGTAATAAATAGTGTATCACTTTACACCCATTAACGGCCCATTATACCGTTGGGCCGTTTCCAACCCATGTTATCTTTCGGCCTTCTCAGGGCCCATTTATTCTTGGGCTCATTTCCAGCATTCGTTTACTTACGTCCTGTTACAGGCCTTTTCTGCTTGTGGGCCAAATTCAGCCTGTGGATACAGTCGACCCGTTTGTGGCCCGTTAATCTGTTGGGCCATTTTTCATAGCATCATCAAATACGGTCGATTAACGACCCGTTATGGTCAGCCCATAAAACGTACGATTTCCACTCTAGCCCGTTTACGACCCCTTATACGGCCCGTACAAGGCCCATAGATGAGACGGCCCGTAGAAGGCCCATTGACCCGACGGCCCACAGAAGGCCCATTGATCCGACAGCCCATAGAAGGCCCATGGATCCGCTGGCCCATGGATCCGACAGCCGATAGAAGGCCCACGGATCCGACAGCCCATAGAAGGCCCACGAATCCGACGGCCACAGAAGGCCAGGGATCGTCCATCCCGTAGATGGCCCATGGAACGTACGGCCTGTGGAGGGCCATGGTCACTACAACGTTTGGGCGAGTTGGTCCCCGTTTGAACGATATAGAATATTCAAAGAATTATCCTACTCTATACTATCACCTCTAAAAAACATACACTATACAATAAAGAGACTAAGGCATAGAAACGTAGAATAATCCTACACTATATAATAAAGAAATTACAGCCGATTATACCCACCGGGCATTATGGTTCGGCACTAGTGATAATAAAGCATACACAAACAACAAATTACATACACTGGGCAAATACAGCTCATACATCATGGACACGCATCAACATAACTTACCATTTGAACTATAATATCTTCAAAAAATAGGATTGGCCGGATTTAGATAGCGCAAATTTCAGTCTGCAAAATCTCTAATTCCTTCGTTGTTACCTCATTGTTTTGTTTCATTTTTTTGACTCCTGCATCTAATACATGCATGTCTAGTCTCAACTTGTTGATTGTACGTTCAGAATCATGTACACGTTGTCTTGCCACCTCTAGTTGATGCTCGAGAACATCAGCACATTCCAATTCCAATCCATAATCATTCGGTAACGGCCATGCCGCACTGCTCGCAGATCTTTGTGTTGATGTCACTTCATCCTGAAATGTTTCTGTAAGTACACATGACTAGGGCAAAAATATAGTTACAACAGTGAAGCGAGCAAGACAGACTATTTTGTACATGGCAAAATAGGACTAACAATAATGTTACACGTCATGAAGCATAAGCAGGTGATATTTTAAAAATTATAAAAAGGTAGTCTGTGCAGCCTGCATACAGAAATCTCTCTTAGCTCACCAGAGGAGCATGATGTTGGGGCCAAATCCAAAACATAGACAAGTTACAAATTTAGATAGCACGTTGCCTAGAAGTAAGCAAGCAGTTGGCCATTCTATAGCTCAATTAAAGTCTTAGGGAGCATAATGAACAACAGAGGTTTCATACAAACATACTACATCAAGCAAAACTATGCAATCATTAGCCTAGTATAAACTAGATTGTGAGCCTCATTCAATAATAGTTGGTTAATAGACTTCAAAGCTTCAGGCACACTTCGGCAGAGTAATTAAATGGTAAGGCCTTTAATTATGTCAACTAATAGTTATACAAGTACCCAACATCAGGCATCATTCATTGGGCATCTCATTAACTGAGGACAGATAAAGCAATTGAAAAGAGCAAATTAACTATGCCTGAAACAAACAAGGAATTGAACTGTTGAGTTGGATACAGTGACTTACCTTAACAGGCTGAAGAGGCTAAGCGCAACTCCTACTTCTCTTGCAAGGCTCCTTCCTAACATCTTGTACTTGGAAATCCTCAATCTTATCTTCATTGCACCCCCTCTGCAAGGTGACACAAACTAGTTACTCATCTCCTTGGAAGATAAATATGCATACTTTCCAGTCTGTGAACACAAAAGGATGAGACTATAACAAAACAGCACCACATAATGAAACATGCCGCATCTATTGCACTTGCACACAATGAAGTGAGCATTTACTATGTGTGCACTATGTAAAAACTAGGCATACCTTCGAACTGGATCTCCAGGTACTCTTGGAGAGCCTACTTTAGTGTACAACCAAACCTTTATGTCACCTATGAGTTAGAAAAGGCCCCACTACAGCAGCCCTTAGTGTTTACATCGTTGACAAGCTCTGTTAGAGTGTTAGGTCAAGAACAACAAGTAATCAAAGCAAACAGTCCTAGTATGGCTGCCTGATGCAAACAAGCAATTGAACAGATGTGTGAGCAAATCTTACATATCAAGAAAAGAAGCAAAGAAGGAGGCTTAAAGACCATCACTTGACGGACCAGATTTAAGGGGCATTTAAACATCATGTGCAACGTATGAACTAACATAAACATTGCATATTCCAGATTCTACAATGGAATGCACATGTATTAGGTTATGCCATGTATGATGATGCCTAAATGTACACTATAGCAGGCAAGAGTGATTCATCATTGCACGCACAATTGAATTACAGGTTAAGGGCCAGTTCTATTCTGCCTTTTCAGGGCTTATTGTCAAAATAAGCCATAAAAGATGTAAAGAAGTCATTTAGAGTTATGGGCTTGGGCTTAACTAATTTCTCTTTGGAGGGGGATGTTTCGGGTAGAACCTCACTAAAAATTGAAGGGAAGGGGAATAGTGAAATGACTATGTTGTCTGCCTATATTACACTCAAAATGTAACTGGTGATGCCCGCGTCACACCTCACCCTCAAGTAAAAACAAACACGCAAGCGTTCATTGACCTGCCCGCTTGCATCTCCTCTCCCCTTTCCCTCTACCTCGATCCCCTGCCTGCAGCACTAGGGTTCCTCCAGCAAGCCGTCGCCACTAGTCCCATCTAGCCTGGTCCTCGACGATGCTCTGTCCAGCTAGGCTACATGGCCGGTGGGTAGGGGCAAATCTCCCTGGCTGCTCCTCCCTCTGGTGCCTCCCCTCATTCTCATGGTCTCGAGCAGCTGCTCCACTGTGGTTCGTCCAACGCACTACTCCGGCAGGCGCTGCACAACTACGGCTGATGCCACACTGCGGCAGAAGGCACCTTATTCCCCCTCCCCACCTCCCAGGCCGTGGCCTTGAGGTGCTGTTGAAGGATGAGCTCATCCAACAAGGTGAGGATCTCCTCTGATTTTTTGCCAAATTTTCATTCTGATCCACTATACGATGAATTGCTATGAGCTGCTTCTGCTACTTCTATATGATGCATTGCTATGAGCTGCTCCTGCTGCTGCTATATGATGAATTGCTATGAGCTACTGCTGCTGCTATATGATGAATTGCTATGAGCTGTTGCTGCTGCTATATGATGAGTTGCTATAAGTTGCTCCTATTGTTGCTGTATGATGAATTGCTATGAGCTGCTCCTGCTGATGCTATATGATGAATTGCTACGAGCTGCTCCTGCTGCTGCTATATGATGAGCTGCTCCTGCTGCTGCTATATGATGAATTGCTATGAGCTGCTCCTGCTGCTACTATATGATGAATTGCTATGAGCTGCTGTTGGTATATGATGAATTGAACACTGCTGCTGCTGTTGTATGATGAGTTGCTATGAGCTGTTGTTGCTGCTATATGATGCTTTCAGGTGGTGCTGCTATATGATAATAACCAGCCACTTGGACCATTGAATTTCAATAAATAATTGTTCTTCATTTAAATGTGGGTCATGCGTTTTTCATTTAAATTAGGCAATGGGATCTCTATGGAAAACATTGACCAAAGTAGATTGTGCCAAGTAGATGGTATCTTTGTATTTGCATTTTGAGCAAATAGTGATGGTCTGTTTTCCTATCATATTAATTACTGCACTGGGTTCAATTTGTGATGTTTGCAAGTCAAACTAATTTTCATATGGGCAACAAAATGAAAAAATATAATGCAATCTAGACTTTTCACTTATCATACCAAAGATAAGCTGAAAACGCAATGAAAAGAACTGGTTGGCTTATTACATGGAGCTTATATTCACAGGTGCTTATTTTCTTAGGATAACTCGTAATAACTGTCCCTAAGAAACTTGGCCAATAGAACTGACATACAAATAACATGTCACGATGATTGCAATGGAGGAGTGACGTACCATAGCACACTGTATAGGCTCACCGCTGGCTCTCCTTTTTTTGCGATGTTCCATGAAATTTCCACATACATCTTGTAGTTTTTCATTGTGTAACCCAATCTACAAGTTGGCACGGCTAATTTCAGACATCTCTACATGATAATACATTGCATTTCCCTTGCGCATATTTAAACCACAAATTAATGATTGTGTGTGTAGCATAAACTAGCCATGACTTTGTGTGCTGGACTAGCAGGCACTCTAAGGGAGCCTAATGTAGTGTACTGGAATTCCTACATGCCACCTACGATTTTGTGTAATGTACTGCCTCTGTTCCTAAATATATGTCTATGTAGAGATTCCAGTATGGACCACATACAGATGTATATAGATGCATTTTTGAGTGTAGATTCACTCATTTTGCTCCGTATGTAGCCTATAGTGGAATCTCTAGAAAGACTTATATTTAGGAACGGAGGTATGAGGTAGTATCATGTATGACATCTACATATCTAATTTAACAGCCAGTAGTAGAAATCATTGTCTGCACAAAGGGATTACTGGTCAAAAATCCTAGCAAAGCACGCTGGCAGGCATAGAACAATACAAGAGAGAGACACACTTACAAGATCATAGCAATGCCTCGGTCCAGGATCTTGGTTGGCCAAGCTGTTAGATCCAGAAGAAATCGTCCTTGTAGTTTTTGGCAGCTGCATAATAGGTAACAACGACCTGTTAGTATATTTGAAGTACATCGGGCAGGTGATGCTGGACGGGTTTAAAGGTGACAAGTACCTAGGCCATGGCGGGTGCTTTGCATCTTGCCAGACGGTGGGAATCAGGTTAGAAATGTCAAGGGTGATGACGCTGCGCTGGCTGTCGGGGTCCGGTAAAGAGATCTAGAACCATCGAGTAGGGTGTTTGTGGAGCGACTCCGGTAGGGTGGACTATGGTGTGGGCGAAGCAGATCTGTGGCCGTGGACGAGGGCGTAGGTGAAGCTGCTCCGGTGGTTGGGTTAAGGATGGTGTCGACGATGCGGATTTGCGGCCGTGGACGGGGCGTCAGAAGCTGCTCCGGTAGGTTGGATGAGGGTGCGAGGAAGCGGATCTAAGGCCATGGACTTGTGAGTTGGCAAAGCGGCCCCGGTAGGGTTGAAAATGGTATAGGCGAAGCTACTCCGGTGGGGTTGACGATGTTGTCGGTGAAGCGGCTCCGGTAGGGTTGAGGAAGGTGTCGGCGAAGAGGATCAGAGGCCGCCGACGGCGGCGTCGGTGGGGCGGCTCCGGGGGGGGGGGGTGGGGACGAAGCGTCTCCGGGGGGGAGTATGAATGAGCCGCTGCAGATGCGCTGCGGTTGACGAGAGTACCGGCGAAGAAGATCCGACACCGTGGACAAGGCCGACATTGAATGGGCTATGGTACAGTGGTGGATGAGTGGTCTACTTGTTTCTAGGGGAGGTGGGAGGGGTAGATGCGGCCGCAGAAGCAGATACAACGAGGTGGACGCCGCTAGCAGTGAATGGGCTCTGGTACGCCGGTGGATGAGCAGTCTAGGGTTTTGAGAGGGGAGGGGAGAAAGGTCGATGAAGTAAGGACGGCATGATGTGAGATGCTTTGGTGCTATGGAGTTAGTCGTTTTTGCGGGAGGGGGAGAGGAAATGGGGGTGCCGTGTAGTGGGGGGGGGACCGGAAGTTACCAAAGCAGCCCCGACCTATTATGTAGATGAGGGCGGTATTGTAACTGTTGGTCTCCGTGCACCAAGGATAAAAGGGGAATTTCGCATGCTAAAGACTAAGTGGCGGAAATTTTAGAAGGAGGCGGGAGATTTTGCCGCCCGCGGGATCGTTCGTATCTAGTTTCAACTAATTTTGGACCGTGCTAGCGGGAAGGTCATGCGAGACTGTGTACACGGGGCACGCGTCAGCAGTTAATAACAGGTGTGTCCACCCTAGAAAAAAGACAATAACTCGGGACGATGCGCCGATAACTTGGCCGTTGACACGGGCGCGACCAATCGTACGGGTGTAGTGGTGCGTTCACAAAAAAGGGATCAAACACTCAGCCTATGTATTTCTCGTGTAAATAGATAATTTAGTGCAATTGGTTATTTACTTTAAACATAATGCATTGACGTGTTAGTGAAGAGGCGCACAAAAAGAAATGGATATTGTAGTCCGCTACTTAAAAGTGTTACCTCATATGATTACATAGCCTCCATTTCATAAATTGCGTACCCGTTGAATTCATATATGAATATTGCATATATTACTTCATAATAGAACCTTAAATCATCCAAGACTAATGATTTTGAATGCAAGAGTAACAATGGTGCATGTACATGATAGCTACATTGGTTGTTTGAAGAAACATGACTGTAACTTTGGCATGCACAACTAAAAAGGTTTATTTAAATAGAAAAAATGTTATATGTGAGTGTCCAATCTTCATAGCTGTGTGACGCCCCTGATTCAATTGTACACTAATCATACACGCAAACGTGTACGATCAAGATCAGGGACTCACGGGAAGATATCACAACACAACTCTACAAATAAAATAAGTCATACAAGCATCATATTACAAGCCAGGGGCCTCGAGGGCTCGAATACAAGAGCTCGATCATAGACGAGTCAGTGGAAGCAACAATATCTGAGTACAGACATAAGTTAAACAAGTTTGCCTTAAGAAGGCTAGCACAAACTGGGATACAGATCGAAAGAGGCGCAGGCCTCCTGCCTGGGATCCTCCTAAACTACTCCTGGTCGTCGTCAGCGGGCTGCACGTAGTAGTAGGCACCTCCCGAGTAGTAGTAGTCGTCATCGACAGTGGCGTCTGGCTCCTGGGCTCCATCGTCTGGTCGCAGCAATCGGGTATAGGAAAGGGGGAAAAGGGGGAGCAAAGCAACCGTGAGTACTCATCCAAAGTACTCGCAAGCAAGGAGCTACACTACATATGTATGCATTGGTATCAAATGGAAAAGGGGTATCATATGTGGACTGAACTACAGAATGCCAGAATAAGAGGGGGATAGCTAGTCTCGAAGACTACGCTTCTGGTAACCTCCATCTTGCAGCAGGAGAAGAGAGTAGATGGTAAGTTCACCAAGTAACATCGTATAGCATAATCCTCACCGATGATTCTCCCCTCCTCGCCCTGTGAGAGAGCGATCACCGGTTGTATCTGGCACTTGGAAAGGTGTGTTTTATTAAGTATCCGGTTCTAGTTGTCATAAGGTCAAGGTACAACTCCAAGTCGTCCTGTTACCGAATATCACGGCTATTCGAATAGATTAACTTCCCTCCAGGGGTGCACCACATTTCCCAACACGCTCGATCCCCTTTGGCCGGACACACTTTTCTGGGTCATGTCCGGCCTCGGAAGATCAACACACGTCGCAGCCCTACCTAGGCACAATAGAGAGGTCAGCACACCGGTCTAAATCCTATGCGCGTAGGGGTCTGGGCCCATCGCCCATTGCACACCTGCACGTTGCGTACGCGGCCGGAAGCAGACCTAGCCCCCTTAATACAAGCGCGAGCTTACGGTCCAATGCGGCGTGCGCCGCTCGGTCGCTGACATCACGAAGGCTTCGGCTGATACCACAACGTTGAGTGCCCATAACTGTTCCCGCATAGTTGGTTAGTGCGTATAGGCCAGTGGCTAGACTCAGATCAAATACCAAGTTCTCGTTAAGCGTGTTATTTTGAAATAACCACGGACGCCGACCAGGGCTAGGCCCACCTCTCTCCTAGGTGGTCTCAACCTACCCTATCGCTCCGCCACAAAGATCCACTCAGAGGGCCGTCGGGACAAACGTCCTTTCAGCCCCAAATCCATGAATCACTCGCGGGTACTCTACGAGCCGACCCGACTTTAGTCACCGCATGTATCATATATCATGTATAAGTATATACCCGTGATCAACTCCCTAGTGATCACGACCCAGTAGTATAGCATGGCAGACGGACAAGAATGTAGGGCCACTAATGGAATACTAGCATCCTATACTAAGCATTTAGGATTGAAGGTAAGGTATCAACAGCTATAGCAACAATGACAGGCTATGCATCAGAATAGGATTAACGGAAAGCACTAACATGCTACACTACTCTAATGCAAGCAGTGTAGAGAAGAGTAGGCGATATCTGGTGATCAAGGCGGGGGGGCTTGCTTGGTTGCTCTGGCAAGAGAGAGGGGTCGTCAACACCGTAGTCATACTGGGTAGCAGCGGCGTCGGTCTCGTAGTCTATCAGAGAGAAGAGGGGGAAGAAACAATAAATATTAAGCAAACAGATGCATAGCGATGCATGACATGACAAGTAACGGTGCTAGGGGTGCCCTAACGCGGTATGAGGTGGTACCCGTGAAGGGGGGAAACATCCGGGAAAATATCCTCGGTGTTTCGTGTTTTCGGACAGATGAATCAAAGGGGAAAGTTGTGTGTTCGCTATGCTAGGGATGCGTGGCGGACGAACGGGCTACGTATCCGGATTCGTCTCGTCGTTCTGAGCAACTTTCATGTACAAAGTTTTTCCATCTGAGCTACGGTTTATTTTATATTAATTTTAAAAGAGTTAAATCATTTTAGGATTTATTTAATTAATTTAATCAACATTATCCAGAACAGTGCATGCTGACATCAGCAGTCAACAGAGGCGTTGACTGGTCAACCTGACGTGTGGGTCCCACATGTCATTGACTGTTTTGTTAATTAACAGTTTTAATTAACCTAACCAGGATTAATTAGGGGTGGGCCCCACTGTCATTGAGTGATTAATTAACTAACAGTGGTTAGTTTAATTAGTTATTAGATTAATCTAATTATGATTAATTAGTTTAATTAATTGTTTAGTTTAATTAATCAAAATTAATTACATTAATTAATTAATTATTTTTAATTTCTTCTTTTTTTAAAAAAATCGTTTTCGTTCTCTGGGCGTGAGGCCCATATGGCAGCGGCACAAGGGCCTAGCGGGGCGGTTGTTATCGGGTGCGGGCGCGTGTGCGGGGGCGCCTGAAGTGGACGCGGCCGCTGGCCGCGGGTGACGGCGTGTGCCGCAGGGGGCGAGCGGGCGAAGCTAGGGAGGATGGCCAAGGGCGCGGTCGGTGGCCACAGCCAGCCGGGAAGGCACGGCGGGGCGGAGGAGACGGGGCGACGCCGCTGGCGGACATGGTCGGCCAGACGGGGCGGCTAGGTAGCAGGGCGGTAGCAGGACGCGCGATGAGCGGTCAGGGCGCGAGCGAGGGGGAGAGAGGCGCGGTGAGCGTGCAACGGGCGCGGCCGAAGCGCGCGGGGCGGCGCGGTGCAGCCGCGGTTGCAGCGCAGCAGCAGGCAGCAGCGCATGCGGGTGGCGGCGCGGGCAAGCGCGGGCGCGCGCACGAGTGCGCGCGGGCAAGCAGGGAGGAAGAGGCGCGGCTGCGCGTCGCCTGGATGCGCGGGGCGTGCGGTCGAGCGCGGCGACCGCGATGCAGGGGCGCTGCGAGCACGGGTGCAGGACGCGCACGGGCGCGGCGAGGCGTGCACGAGCTCGGGCGTGGGTCACCGGCAGCGGGCGCGGTGAGCAGGGACAGAGGAGAGAGGAGGAGGCGCGTGGGGCATGCTCACGGGGGGCGTAGGGATCGTGGCAGCGGTGCGCGAGGAGGGTGACGGGGACGACGACGCCGGAGAGGGAGCAGGCCGGCGAGGGAGCGCAGGCTCCGAGAGGCGGCGTCCAACGGCGACGGGCGAGGGGGCAGCCTCGATCCCCTTCCGCAATCCAGATCAGATCGGGAGGTGGGGGGGCTTGCGATGGGGAGTGGGGGAAGTGGGGGTAGTGGGTTAGGGTTTGCCGGGGGGGGGGGGGGGGGATGAGTGGATAAGAGGGAGTGGGGGGAGTGGCCGGCTGGGCCTAGTGGGTTGGCCCAGTTGGGCCTGGGTCAGCTGGGCCGAAGCCCGGGGGGGTTTCTCTTCTATTTTTTTGGTCTTTTGTTTATCTGTTTTTAATCTTTTTCTTTTATTTATTTTCTTTTACTGTTTTAATCCATTTTTAATTTATTTAGGCATTTTATAAAACTGTGTCTTCTACACCATAATTATCTAGGTAATATTTAGTACAAACCGAACATTTTTATTTTAATGTTTGAAAACTTTTATTATTTAACTTTATTTTAAATTTGAATTTGAATCGGTTTTGATCTAACCGAGATTAACTACAGTGACAGAGGTGATGTGGCACCATTAGAGTGGGATTACTGTAGCTTAATTACCCGGGCGTTACAAAACTCCTCCACTACAAGAAATCTCGTCCCGAGATTTTAGGAGGTAGAAGGAAACAGTGCGGGGTATTCATCACGCAGGCGGTCCTCGCGTTCCCAAGTGGCTTCATCTTCAGAGTGATGCGACCACTGGACTTTGAGGAATTTGATCGCCTTCTGACGTGTGCGGCGCTCAGCTTGGTCAAGAATGCGGACCGGATGCTCTTTATAGGAGAGGTCCTATTGCAATTCGAGCACTTCGTGATCCACTGCTCGGATTGGGTCCTTGAAGCAACGACGGAGTTGTGACACGTGGAACACATCGTGAACCTGAGAAAGGTTCGGCGGAAGCTCCAGTTGATATGCCACTTTTCCATGCCTTTCGAGAATAGTGAAGGGACCGATATAGCGAGGAGCTAGCTTGCCCTTGATCCCGAAGCGGGAGCACCCTTCATTGGTGCAACTCGAAGATACGCCTTTTCGCCAGGTTGATAGACCATATCTTTGTGATGACGGTCATACTGGCTTTTCTGACATGACTGAGCAGCATAAGCAGCATCGTGGACCGCCATGTCGATAGTCACTCCAACACCATGAGCAGTGTGCAGCACGGTAGTGGAGTCATACTCCCGAGACTAGAGGTGGACGATGGCACGATACTGCTCCTGGTTAAAGTCCTGGTACTCCTCGTAGACGGTGTACTCAGGGTGCCAGCGATAACCCAGATAGGTCATCATCTCAACCAACACAACAGGTGATCCTGAGGCACCAATGGCCGTCGTGTGGCGCACGACCTGTCTCGTGGGTTCCATCTGCAAACAAAGATGTTTTCAAGGAGTCAAATGACAATGTGGATAATTTTCAAATACTACTCTAAAGAATAACTAGGGCTTATCCAACTTTGGGGTGAACGTGGTCACGACATCCTACTATTTGAGTTAGTAAATTTGTTTAACCCGAGTAGAAGAGAGTTCAGAGTCCCAGAGGTTGGATCGAGGAGTAAAAGATCCTAATACCACCCAAAAGGCGACATGGGCCCATGGGCCGCACAACCATGTTAGTAAAATAGTATTCATCGACTAGACTCAACTTCGGCCAAGGAGTGTGGAAGAGGGATTCCTACAGGCAGTCGGCTCTGATACCAACTTGTGACGCCCCCGATTCGATCGTACACTAATCATACACGCAAACGTGTACGATCAAGATAAGGTACTCACGGGAAGATATCACAACACAACTCTACAAATAAAATAAGTCATACAAGCATCATATTACAAGCCAGGGGCCTCGAGGGCTCGAATACAAGAGCTCGATCATAGACAAGTCAGCGGAAGCAACAATATCTGAGTACAGACATAAGTTAAACAAGTTTGCCTTAAGAAGGCTAGCACAAACTGGGATACAGATCGAAAGAGGTGCAGGCCTCCTACCTGGGATCCTCCTAAACTACTCCTGATCGTCGTCAATGGGCTGCACGTAGTAGTAGGCACCTCCCGAGTAGTAGTAGTCGTCATCGACAGTGGCGTCTGGCTCCTGGACTCCAACGTCTGGTCGCAGCAATCGGGTATAGGAAAGGGGAAAAGGCGGAGCAAAGCAACCGTGAGTACTCATCCAAAGTACTCGCAAGCAAGGAGCTACACTACATATGTATGCATTGGTATCAAATGGAAAAGGGGGTAACATATGTGGACTGAACTGCAGAATGCTAGAATAAGAGGGGGATAGCTAGTCCTATCGAAGACTACGCTTACGGTATCCTCCATCTTGTAGCAGAAGAAGAGAGTAGATGGTAAGTTCACCAAGTAACATCGCATAGCATAATCCTAACCGATGATCCTCCCCTCGTCGCCCTATGAGAGAGCGATCACCAGTTGTATCTGGCACTTGGAAAGATGTGTTTTATTAAGTATCCGGTTCTAGTTGTCATAAGGTCAAGGTACAACTCCAAGTCGTCCTGTTACCGAAGATCACGGCTATTCGAATAGATTAACTTCCCTGCAGGGGTGCACCACATTTCCCAACACGCTCGATCCCCTTTGGCCGGACACACTTTTCTGGGTCATGTCCGGCCTCGGAAGATCAACACGTCGCAGGCCTACCTAGGCACAACAGAGAGGTCAGCACGCCGGTCTAAATCCTATGTGCGTAGGGGTCTGGGCCCATCGCCCATTTCACACCTGCACATTGCGTAGGAGGCCAGAAGCAGACCTAGCCCCCTTAATACAAGCGAGAGCTTACGGTCCAATGCGGCGCGCGCCGCTCAGTCGCTGATGTCACGAAGGCTACGGCTGATACCACGATGTCGAGTGCCCATAACTATTCCCGCATAGTTAGTTAGTGCGTATAGGCCAGTGGCCAGACTCAGATCAAATACCAAGATCTCATTAAGCTGTTATTTTGAAATAACCGCAGACGCTGACCAGGTCTAGGCCCACCTCTCTCCGAGGTGGTCTCAACCTACCCTGTCGCTCCGCCACAAAGATCCACTCAAAGGGTGCTACCTCTTGAGCACTGCGTTGGATTTCCCCGAAGAGGAAGGGATGATGCAGCAAAGTAGCGTAAGTATTTCCCTCAGTTTTTGAGAACCAAGGTATCAATCCAGTTGGAGGCTACGCTCGAGTCCCTCGTACCTACACAAAAACAATAGCTCAACGCAACCAACGCGCTTAGGGGTTGTCAATCCCTTCATGGTCACTTACGAAAGTGAGATCTGATAGAGATGATAAATAATATTTTTTGGTATTTTTGGTATAGAGATGCAAAGTAAATAAAGTAAAAGCAAAGTAAAAGCAAAGCAATAATAAAGTGATGGAGATTGATATGATGAGAAAGAGACCCGGGGGCCATACGTTTCACTAGTGGCTTCTCTCAAGAGCATACGTATTCTACGGTGGGTGAACAAATTACTGTTGAGCAATTGACAGAATTGAGCATAGTTATGAGAATATCTAGGTATGATCATGTATATAGGCATCACGTCCGAGACAAGTAGACCGAAACGATTCTGCATCTACTACTATTACTCCACTCATCGACCGCTGTCCAGCATGCATCTAGAGTATTAAGTTAAAAACAGAGTAACGCCTTAAGCAAGATGACATGAAGTTGAGGGATAGTTTCATGCAATATGATAAAAACCCCATCTTGTTATCCTCGATGGCAACAATACAATACGTGCCTTGCTGCCCCTTCTGTCACTGGGAAAGGACACCACAAGATCGAACCCAAAGCTAAGCACTTCTCCCATGGCAAGAACAACCAATCTAGTAGGCCAAACCAAACTGATAATTCGAAGAGACTTGCAAAGAAAACCAATCATACATAAAAGAATTCAGAGAAGATTCAAATATTATTCATAGATAGACTTGATCATAAACCCACAATTCATCGGTCTCAACAAACACACCGCAAAAAGAAGATTACATCGAATAGATCTCCACGAGAGAGGGGGGGAACATTGTATTGAGATCCAAAAAGAGAGAAGAAGCCATCTAGCTACTAGCTATGGACCCGTAGGTCTGAAGTAAACTACTCACACTTCATCGGAGGGGCTTGGATGGTGATGTAGAAGCCCTCCGTGATCGATGCCCCCTCCGGCGGAGCTCCGGAACAGGCCCCAAGATGGGATCTCGTGGACACAGAAAGTTGCGGCGGTGGAATTAGGTTTTTGGCTCCGTCCCCGATCGTTTGGGGGTACGTGGATATATATAGGAGGAAGAAGTACGTCGGTGGAGCTTCGAGGGGCCCACGAGGCACGGGGCGCGCCCTAGGGGGGCGCCCCCTACCCTCGTGACCACCTCGTGGCTTTCTTGATGGAGGGTCCAAGTCTCCTGGATCTTATCTGATGAGAAAATCACGTTTCCGAAGGTTTCATTCCGTTTGGACTCCGTTTGATATTCCTTTTCTTGGAAACCCTAAAACAGGCAAAAAACAACAATTCTGGGCTGGGCCTCCGGTTAATAGGTTAGTCCCAAAAATAATATAAAAGTGGAAAATAAAGCCCAATAATGTCTAAAACAGTATATAATATAGCATGGAGCAATCAAAACGTTGGAGACGTATCAAGCATCCCCAAGCTTAATTCCTGCTCGTCCTCGAGTAGGTGAATGATAAAAACAGAATTTTTGATGTGGAGTGCTACTTGGCATAATTTCAATGTAAATCTTCTTAATTGTGGTATGAATATTCAGATTCGAAAGATTCAAGACAAAAGTTCATATTGATATAAAAATAATAATACTTCAAGCATACTAACAAAGCAATTATGTCTTCTCAAAATATCATGGCCAAAGAAAGCTATCCCTACAAAATCATATAGTCTGGCTATGCTCTATCTTCACCACACAAAGTATTTAAATCATGCACAACCCCGATGACAAGCCAAGCAATTGTTTCATACTTTTGAAATTTTCAAAACTTTTTGATCTTCACGCAATACGTGAGCGTGAGCCATGGATATAGCACTATAGGTGGAATAGGATGGTGGTTGTGGAGAAGACAAAAAGGGAGAAGATAGTCTCACATCAACTAGGTGTATCAACGGGATATGGAGATGCCCATCAATAGATATCAATGTGAGTGAGTAGGGATTTCCATGCAACGGATGCACTAGAGCTACAAGTATATGAAAGCTAAAAAGAAACTAAGTGGGTGTGCATCCAACTCGCTTGCTCACAAAGACCTAGGGCATTTTGAGGAAGCCCATCATTGGAATATACAAGCCAAGTTCTATAATGAAAAATTCCCACTAGTATATGAAAGTGACATAATGAGAGACTCTCTATCATGAAGATCATGGTGCTACTTTGAAGCACAAGTGTGGTAAAAGGATATTAACATTGTCCCTTCTCTCTTTTTCTCTCATTTTTTTATTTGGGCCTTTCTCTCGTTTTTTATGGCCTCTTTTTTTATAATTTTTTTTCGTCTGGAGTCTCATCCCGACTTGTGGGGGAATCATAGTCTCCATCATCCTTTCCTCATTGGGACAATGCTCTAACAATGATGATCATCACACTTTTATTTACTTACAACTCATGAATTACAACTCGATTCTTAGAACAAAATATGACTCTATATGAATGCCTCCGGTGGTGTACCGGGATATGGAATGAATCAAGAGTGACATGTTGAAATAATTATGAACGGTGGCTTTGCCACAAATACGATGTCTACTACATGATCATGCTAGCAATATGACAATGATGGAGCGTGTCATAATGAACGGAACGGTGGAAAGTTGCATGTCAATATATCTCAGAATGGCTATGGAAATGCCATGATAGGTAGGTATGGTGGCTGTTTTGAGGAAGGTATTTGGTGGGTGTATGATACCGGCGAAAAGTGCGCGGTATTAGAGAGGCTAGCAATGGTGGAATAAAAGAAAGTGCGTATAATCCATGGACTCAACATTAGTCGTAAAGAACTCATATACTTATTGCAAAAATCTAGAAGTTATCAAAGCAAAGTATTACGTGCATGCTCCTAGGGGGATAGATTGGTAGGAAAAGACCATCGCTCGTCCCCGACCGCCACTCATAAGGAAGACAATCAATAAATAAATCATGCTCCGACTTCATCACATAACGGTTCACCATATGTGCATGCTACGGGAATCACAAACTTTAACACAAGCATTTCTCAAATTCACAACTACTCAACTAGCATGACTCTAATATCGCCATCCTCATATCTCAAAACAATTATCAAGCATCAATTTCTTCTTAGTATTCAACACACTCATACGAAAGTTTTATTATTAATCTTGCATACCAAGCATATTAGGATTTTAAGAAAATTACCATGCTATTAAGACTCTCAAAATAATCTAAGTGAAGCATGAGAGATCAATAGTTTCTATAAAACAAATCCACCACCGTGCTCTAAAAGATATAAGTGAAGCACTAGAGCAAAACTATAAAGCTCAAAAGATATAAGTGAAGCACATAGAGTATTCTATCAAATTCCAAATTATGTATGGATCTCTCAAAAGGTGTGTACTGCAAGGATGATTATGGTAAACTAATAAGCAAAGATTCAAATCATAAAATACGCTCCAAGCAAAACACATATCATGTGGTGAATAAAAATATAGCTCCAAGTAAAGTTATCGATAGAAGTAGACGAAAGAGGGGATGCCTTCCGGGGCATCCCCAAGCTTTGGCTTTCTTGACGGAGGGTCCAAGTCTCCTGGATCTTATCTGATGAGAAAATCACGTTTCCGAAGGTTTCATTCCGTTTGGACTCCGTTTGATATTCCTTTTCTTCGAAACCCTAAAACAGGCAAAAACAGCAATTCTGGGCTGGGCCTCCGGTTAATAGGTTAGTCCCAAAAATAATATAAAAGTGGAAAATAAAGCCCAATAATGTCTAAAACAGTAGATAATATAGCATGGAGCAATCAAAAATTATAGATACGTTGGAGACGTATCAGAGGGCCGTCGGGACAAACGTCCTTTCAACCCCCAATCCATGAATCACTGGCGGGTACTCTACGAGCCGACCCGACTTTAGTCACCGCATGTATCATACATCATGTATAAGTATATACCCGTGATCAACTCCCGAGTGATCACGACCCAGTAGTATAGCATGGCAGACGGACAAGAATGTAGGGCCGCTGATGGAATACTAGTATACATGTACGTGCAATTGCACGCATTGACTTCCCTTGTCCCACCGATTGGTGCATTGCACAAAAACCAGCTCAAAACTCTGTCTCAAATCCCTCTGCGATGACGCGATTAGTACGCGCGCTACCGATGCTTATGGACCATCTGCCAAGGCGGCTGAGACAGCCAGCTACGTGCACGGATGGACGACAACAGCAGCAAGCATGTGGATTTCTCCAGCATTGACATCTGTGGATGGTTCCAGAGAACAACAGTAGCTTCGCTGGTACTGTAGGTAGAACTGTATGAGCGAATCCTAGCATTTCCAACCATTGGATGGACTCTATCAATGGTTCAGGTTGCTTCCTAGTCATGAGATTCAAAATTTCAAAATTGGTACACTATGTAGTAGTATAGACTAGCATCCTATACTAAGCATTTAGGATTGCAGGTAAGGTATCAACAGTTGTAGCAACAATGACAGGCTATGCATCAGAATAGGATTAACGGAAAGCAGTAACATGCTACACTACTCTAATGCAAGAAGTATAGAGAAGAGTAGGCGATATCTGGTGATCAAGGGGGGGGGGGCTTGCGTGGTTGCTCTGGCAAGAGAGAGGGGTCGTCAACACCGTAGTCGTACTGGGTAGCAGCGGCGTTGGTCTCGTAGTCTATCGGAAAGAAGAGGGGGAAGAAACAATAAATAGTAAGCAAACAGATGCATAGCGATGCATGGCATGACAAGTAATGGTGCTAGGGGTGCCCTAACGCGGTATGAGGTGGTACCTGTGAAGGGGGGAAACATCCGGGAAAATATCCCCGGTGTTTCGCGTTTTTGGACAAATGAATCAGAGGGGGAAAGTTGCGTGTTCGCTATGCTAGGGATGCGTGGCAGACGAACGGGCTGCGTATCCGGATTCATCTCGTTGTTCTGAGCAACTTTCATGTACAAAGTTTTTCCATCCGAGCTACGGTTTATTTTATATTAATTTTAAAAGATTTAAATCATTTTAGGATTTATTTAATTAATTTAATCAACAGTATCCAGAACAGTGCATGCTGATGTCAGCATGACGTCAGCAGTCAACAGAGGCGTTGACTGGTCAACCTGACGTGTGGGTCCCACATGTCATTGACTGTTTTGTTAATTAACAGTTTTAATTAACCTAACCAGGATTAATTAGGGGTGGGCCACACTATCATTGAGTGATTAATTAACTAACAGTGGTTATTTTAATTAGTTATTAGATTAATCTAATTATGATTAATTAGTTTAATTAATTGTTTAGTTTAATTAATCAAAATTAATTACGTTAACTAATTAATTAATATTTTTATTTATTTATTTATTTTTAATTTCTTCTTTTTTAAATCGTTTTCGTTCTCTGGGCGTGGGGCCCATATGGCAGCGGCACAAGGGCCTAGCGGGGCGGTTGTTATCGGGTGCGGGCGCATGTGTGGGGGCGCCCGAAGGGGACGCGGCCGCTGGCAGCGGGTGACGGCGTGTGCCGCAGGGGGCGAGCGGGCGAGGCCAGGGAGGACGGCCAAGGGCGCGGTCGGTGGCCACGGCCGGCCGGGAAGGCACGATGGGGCGGAGGAGACGGGGCAACGCCGCTGGCGGACGTGGTCGGCCAGACGGGGCGGCTAGGTAGCAGCGCGGTAGCGGGGCGCGCGACGAGCGGTCAGGGTGCAAGCGACGGGGAGAGAGGCGCGGTGAGCGTGCAACGGGCGCGGCTTAAGCGCGCGGGGCGGCGCGGTACAACCGCGGTTGCAGCGCAGCAGCGTAGGCGGGTGGCAGCGCGGGCAAGCGCGGGCGCGCGCAAGTGCGCGCGGGCAAGCAGGGAGGAAGAGGCGCGGCTGGGAGCGTCGCCTGGACGCGCGGGGCGCACGGTCGAGCGCGGCGACCGTGATGCAGGGGCGCTGCGAGCGCGGGTGCAGGATGCGCACGGGCGCGACGAGGTGCACGCGAGCTCGAGCGCGGGTCAGCGGCAGTGGGCGCGGTGAGCAGGGATAGGGGAGAGAGGAGGAGGCGCGCGGGGCGTGCTCACGGGGGGCGTAGGGATCGTTGCAGTGGTGCGCGAGGAGGGTGACGGGGACGACGACGCCGGAGAGGGAGCAGGCCGGCGAGGGAGCGCGGGCTCCAGGCGGCGGCGTCCAACGGCGACGGGTGAGGGGGCGGCCTCGATCCCCTTCCCTGATCCAGATCGGATCGGGAGGGGGGGGCTTGCGAGGGGGAGTGGGGGCAGTGGGGTTTGTGGGTTAGGGTTTGCGGGGGGAGTGGATAAGAGGGAGTGGGGGAGTGGCTGGCTGGGCTGGTGGGTTGGCCCAGTTGGGCCTGTGGTCAGCTGGGCCGAAGCCCGGAGGGTTTCTCTTCTATTTTTTTGGTCTTTTGTTTTTCTGTTTTTAATCTTTTTCTTTTATTTATTTTCTTTTACCGTTTTAATTCATTTTTAATTTATTTAGGCATTTTATAAAACTATGTATTCTACACCATACTTATCTAGGTAATATTTAGTACAAACCGAACATTTTTATTTTAATGTTTGAAAACTTTTATTATTTAACTTTATTTTAAATTTGAATTTGAATCGGTTTTGATCTAACCTGAGATTAACTATAGTGAAAGAGGTGACGTGGCACCATTAGCGTGGGATTACTGTAGCTTAATTACCCGGGTGTTACAATAGCGTTGAATCGATATTGTACCTTTGGCCACGATATGAAGTAGATATTGATTTATGTTCAAGCGATGCACGTCCACGATCGCTAGATAGTGATACGTGAATGAATTGTGCAATCTCTCTCACACGCATACATATCTCATTTCCCTGTGGTCATTGGAATCACACACGCGCACTTCGTGTATTTCTCTCCCTCCGTCAAGGTTAGAATTCGTCTTTCTACCCCGTCCTACAAGTCTCTCACACAGAAACACACACGCTCTCTCTGTCGAACACGCCCACCCCTTTAATTCCGCCCACCCACAGTCACTAATCTCTCAAAGTATAATAATGTCTCGCACAACATGCGTAAGGTTAACTCGAGTTCCGGAACCATATGAATACATACAATGGGATTCCAACAGAGCACCTTTTGTTTTGAGATTTCGCTCTCTCTCTATCTCTCCCACACATTGTTTCTCGCTTCATTTTTTCCGGCACTTGCATGCACACAATTTTTTTTATCTTCATGATGCTTTAAGTATGCCTTGCACAAATGCTATCTACCTATCCCTGGATATAGCTAGATATGTGTCACACAAACTCCTTCTCCCTACTAGCAAGATGCCCATGCGTTGCACCGAACATCAATATGCATTTGTATAAGTAGTTTATCTTGTGGGAGAAAAGGATGAATGAGGGAATGCCTTATTTGCAAATGCGGAGAGGGGTGTGGGTATCTTTTTGCAAAATTGCCACAGTTTCCTTCCTATCCGTCGGGTATAAATCGGATGGCCTATATTGCAGGATGGCAGGAACACCATCATCACCAACTCTGTTTTTTATAAGAGTAGGGATATGTAAGTGTCACTGCCCCCGCCCCACCCGACACACACTGAGGGAGTCCTGGATTAGGGGGTCTCTGGACAGCCGGACTATATCCTTTGGCCGGACTATTAGACTATGAAGATACAAGATTGAAGACTTCATCTCGTGTCCGGATGGGACTCTACTTGGCGTGGAAGGCAAGCTAGGCAATACAGATATGTATATCTCCTCCTTTGTAACCGACCTTGTGTAACCCTAGCCCCCTCCGGTGTCTATATAAACCGGAGGGTTTTAGTCCGTAGTAGAACATACAATCATACCATAGGCTAGCTTCTAGGGTTTAGCCTCTCTGATCTCGTGGTAGATCTACTCTTATACTACCCATATCATCAATATTAATCAAGCAGGACGTAGGGTTTTACCTCCATCAAGAGGGCCCAAACCTGGGTAAAACATCGTGTCCCCTGCCTCCTGTTACCATCCGCCTTAGACGCACAGTTCGGGACCCCCTACCCGAGATCCGCCGGTTTTGACACTGACATTGGTGCTTTCATTGAGAGTTCCTCTGTGACATCGACATTAGGCTTGATGGATCCTTCGATCATCGTTAGCGATGCAGTCCAGGGTGAGACTTTTCTCCCCGGGCAGATTTTTGTATTCGGCGGCTTCGCACTGCGGGCCAACTCGCTTGGCCATCTGGAGCAGAGCGAAAGTTACGCCCCTGGCCACCAGGTCAGGTCTGGAAGCTTAAACTACACAGCCGATATCCGCGGAGACTTGATCTTCGACAGATTCGAGCCTCTGCCTTGTGCGTCACGCGGTCACGATGAGTACGATTTAGCTCTACTGTCAGACAGCGTCCGGGAGATCGCACCGGCAGCTGCTCTGACCCTCAATTCAGAGCCAGTTGCGCCGTCCATGGACGGATGGATAGATCCTGCCACGGAGGCCTTACCCTCAGTGGCGATCGAGCCGAACATCGACCTTACCCTGCACGAGAGCCGTGTTGTCAGACTGTCGGATCCTTCTCCGGCCACGGACTCCGAACCGCCTGCGCCCGTTCCTAGCGAATCCGATTGGGCGCCGATCATGGAGTTCACCTCCGCGGATATTTTTCAGCACTCGCCCTTTGGCGACATACTGAACTCATTAAGGTCTCTCTCCTTGTCAGGAGGATCCTGGCCGAACTATGTCCGGCAGGATTGGGATGCGGATGACGAAGAAATTCCCTGCCCACCCACCACCCACTTAGTAGCCATTGTCGACGACTTAACCGACATGCTCGACTTCAACTCTGAAGACATCGACGGTATGGACGATGATGCGGGAGACAAAGAGGAACCACTGCCCACAGGGCATTGGACAGCCACCTCATCATACGATATATACATGGTGGACACACCCAAAGAAGATAATGGCGACGAGACAGCGGAGGATGACCCCTCCAAGAAGCAACCCAAGCGCCGACGTCAGCGGCGCCGCTCTAAGTCCCGCCAAAGCGAAAGTGTTGATACCGACACAGGAGATAATAACACTCCGGATAGTGCCGAAGATGGCAACAATCCCCTCCAGCAAGATTTAGAGCAGGAGGATGGAGGAGCTAGCCCTCCAGAGAGAGCGGCAGATGGAGAGGCGAAGGATGATACTTACATGCCCCCCTCCGAAGATGAGGCAAAGCCTCGACGATGCCGGATTCGTCGTGCCAGAGGATCCCGTCGAACAAGAGCGCTTCAAGCGCTGGCTTATAGCCACGGCAAATAGCCTTAAGAAAAAGCAGCAGCAGCTTCAAGCTGATCAAGACCTGCTAGCTGACAGATGGACTGAAGTCCTCGCGGCCAAGGAATATAAACTCGAACGCCCCTCCAAGAGTTACCCAAAACGCAGGTTGCTACCCCGACTGGAGGAAGAAGCGTATGACGTGGCTGATCAGCCACCTCGTGGCCGCGATAGAGAGGCATTCCAGCCAAAAAACTCAGCCCGCACCCTGACATCATTCAAATAAAAAGGCATGGGGAAATACACTAGACCTGCAAGACGTATTGGAGGACAAAGCAAAGCATGCAAGATCGATCTACGGATCACGAGGGCGCGCCACTATGCAAGACGATAAACGTCATGCCGGATATAGTAAAAGTAAATCCGTCCGGGCCGAACACAGCGGGCAAGACCCATTCGAGCTGCGTCGCGATATAGCCCAATACAGAGGCACCGCGCACCCCCTATGCTTCACAGACGAAGTAATGGATCATCAAATCCCAGAGGGTTTCAAACCCGTAAATATTGTATCATACGATGGCACAACAGA
Organism: Triticum urartu; assembly: GCF_003073215.2. Lineage (NCBI taxonomy): Eukaryota > Viridiplantae > Streptophyta > Magnoliopsida > Poales > Poaceae > Triticum > Triticum urartu. The sequence goes on from NC_053023.1 coordinate 515,363,550, forward strand.
TCCTGCGGTATGGATTGAGGATTTCCTCCTCCACATCCACAAGGCCCGCGGTGATGACTTACACGCCATCAAATACCTCCCACTAAAGCTCAAAGGACCAGCGCGACATTGGCTTAACAACTTGCCAGCAGAGTCCATTAGTTGTTGGGAAGATCTGGAGGCCGCATTCCTCGACAACTTTCAGGGCACTTATGTGCGACCACCAGATGCCGATGACTTGAGCCACATAATTTAGCAGCCAGAAGAATCAGCCAGGCAATTCTAGACTCGGTTCCAAACAAAGAAAAATCAAATCGTCGACTGTCCGGATGTAGAGGCCCTAGCAGCTTTCAAACACAACATCCGCGACGAGTGGCTAGCCCGGCACCTTGGTCAGGAAAAGCAGAAATCTATGGCAGCCCTCACGACACTCATGACCCGCTTTTGTGCGGGAGAAGACAGCTGGCTAGCTCGCAGTAATAACATATCAAAGAACCATGGTACTTCGGATACCAAGGACGACAATAGCAGGTCACGTCGCAACAAACATAAGCGCCGCATTAACAGCGACAATACCGAGGATACGACAGTCAATGCCGGATTCAAAGGCTCTAAACCCGGTTAGCGGAAAAAGCCATTCAAAAGAAGCACTCCGAGCCCGTCCAGTTTGGACCATATACTCGACCACTCGTGTCAAATACACGGTACCCCCGACAAGCCAGCCAACCACACCAACAGGATTGTTGGGTGTTCAAGCAGGCCGGCAAGTTAATTGCCGAAGACAAAGATAAGGGGTCACACAGCAACGACGAAGAGGAGCCCCAGCAGCCGAACACCGGAGGACAAAAGAGGTTCCCCCCACAAGTGCGGACGGTGAACATGATATACGCAACCCACATCCCCAAGAGGGAGCGGAAGCGTGCGCTCAGGGACGTATATGCGTTGGAGCCAGTCGCCCCAAAGTTCAACCCATGGTCCTCCTGTCCGATCACCTTCGATCGCAGGGACCACCCCACTAGTATCCGTCATGGCGGATTCGCTGCACTGGTCCTAGACCCAATCATTGACGGATTTCACCTCACTCGAGTCCTTATGGATCGCGACAGCAGCTTGAACCTGCTTTATCAGGACACAGTGCGCAAAATGGGTATAGACCCCTCAAGGATCAAACCCACGAAAACGACCTTTAAAGGCGTCACACCAGGTGTAGAGGCCCATTGCACAAGCTCAATTACACTGGAAGTGGTCTTCGGATCCCCGGATAACTTCCGAAGCAAAGAATTAATCTTCGATATAGTCCCGTTCCGCAGTGGCTATCATGCACTGCTCGGGCGAACCGCATTTGCGAAATTCAATGCGGTACCGCATTATGCATACCTCAGGCTCAAGATGCCAGGACCTCAGGGGGTTATTATAGTTAATGGTAACACAGAGCGCTCTCTCAGAACGGAGGAGCACACTGCGGCCCTCGTAGCGGAAGCGCAAAGCGGCCTCTCAAGGAAATCCACCAGTTCGGCGTTTTAAGACCCGGACATCTTCAAGCGCGCCCGGAGTAATCAGCAACTAGACCGCCTGGCACGATATGAGCTCACGTAGCAATGCGGAGCCCACCCCAGTCCCAGCCAAACGGCAAAATCCGTGCCACGTGTACATAATTACACATTAAAAATACCATGGACACCGGGGGGAGGGGGCACAACTATGGCACGCCCCAATACGCGGCTTAAACCGTACTAGGGGCTTCCCGCTTTGTTATTTTTCTCTTTCAGGAATTTAACCTCTGGAAACCCTGTCCGGCAGCATGATTGTGGAACACATGATGCAGCAACCAAGGAGGCAGAAAGCTATGTCACACCACGGAAATCCCAGGTGGATTACGATAACGAGGAAATATTTGCTTTAATACTATTCCTCAGCTTGCCCTTGGAAGGGATATAGTCCTACTTTTTGCTTATCGCACTATCTGTATCATTCTGCTTTAACGCACCCTTTTTGAATAAACAATTGCATTCTTGTCTTATATATATGTGTTCATTAATGACGCCTTGCAACCGTACACTTTGGTACGACCAATACACCAGGGGCTTAAGTACCCCACAATATGGTGTGAGAAGTCCGAACACTTTCACAAGTGCGGCACCCCGAACTTATAGCATTATATACATCAGCTCCGAATCATGTCTTTGGTCAAATGTTGGGTTTGCCCGGCTCCTATGTTTTGGTACCTTACGTTCCGCTCTATCAGCTAAGGTAGCACTAGGAGAACTACTGCGATTGTGCCCCGGTTCTGCTGGGCCAAGCACCTCAGTAGAGAAAGCTAAAACTGACTGTCATGATAAGGCGAGAGACTAGTCGCTGTTCGGCAAGGTTTCGAGTCCCTAAAGACTTATGCCGCTTAGAGCGAGGAGCCGGTCCTGTCCGGCTTAAAGGCGTGTATCACGCCCCGAATTCGGCCTTCTAAATACCAGGGGCTTCGCTGAAATTTAAAATTATAGAATTCTATGGCTAAGTGAGAGTGATAAAGCATTATTAGTCCAGTTTCCTTGTTCGCTGTGCTGAGCACCTCCCTCGAAGGACCCAAAAATGGGAACAAGAGTGCTCAGGTTTATCCCAAACACCCCAGCACTCATGGCATGGGGGCAGAAGTTGAGGACTAGCCATCTCTCAGATTTGATAAACGGCCGAACAGAAGGTAATATTTTAAATTCAAACAAGCGTTGCATAGCGCATATGAAACAGGTTTTTAGCATGCAGGATCACACGAGCAAATTCATTCAAAAATTACATCTTTCTTGCACTCGTCCGCTACGAGACGGGCACCCTTCAGGACACCCTCATAGTACATCTCGGGGTGGCGATGCTCCTTGCCCTCCGGCGGCCCTTCCTTGATTAGCTTCACGGCGTCTAGCTTGGCCCATTACACCTTCACACGGGCGAAAGCTCGGCGTGCACCTTCAATGCAGACGGACCGCTTGACGACTTCCAGCCATGGGCAGGCATCCACAAGCCGCCTCACCAAGCCGAAGTAGCTGTTCGGAAGGGCGTCGCCAGGCCATAGCCGGACTATAAAGCCCTTCATGGCCTGTTCGGCCGCCTTGTGTAGCTCGACTAGCTGCTTTAGCTGGTCGCTCATAGGCACCGGGTGTTCGGTCCCAGTATATTGGGCCCAGAACAACTTCTCCGTTGAGCTTCCCTCCTCGGCCTGGTAAAAAGTTGCGGCATCTGACACGCTGCGGGGCAAATCTGCGAATGCTCCTGGAGAGCTCCGGATTTGGGTAAGTAACAGGTAATTTACTTTCACATTCTTGCTTTGCATATAGAATGCCTTACCCTTCGCTATCTTCTTCATCGCATCAATCTCCTGGAGGGCCTTCTGTGCTTCGGCCTTGGCACTCTTTGCACTTTCACGGGCGGCGGCAAGCTCGGACTCTTGCGTCTTCGAGTCACGCTCCAACCCTCATGCTTCGACACGAGAGCTTGGAGCTCTTGCTGCACCTCGCCCACCCGTGCCTCTTGCCTTTCCCGCTCGATGCGCTCCTTGGCCGCTTTGTCTTCGGCCTCGGATAGCGCTTTCTTCAGGGTCGCCACCTCGGTCGTGGCCCCTGACAAATATACGATGATCCTGTCATTTTGCAATCGCGTCTTCTTTTATATATACATATCTATAGACAGGGTATTACTTACCCTTGTTCTCCTCGAGCTGCCTCTTGGCAAGGCCGAGCTCTTTCTTGGACCCCTCAAGGTCCTGCTTCAGTGCGGTGACCTCCGCAGTCAGTGCGGCTGAGGCCAGCAGCGAAGCCTGCATACGCATATAGACATACTTATGTTAGACTCCTGCGGTATTATTTGATCCTCTATTCGGCTTTTCTTTATGAACACCGAACAGAGCATCAGGGGCTACTATCTATGCGGTAATATTTTTCCTATATTTTAAAACACTTGCCTCAAAGCCTGTTAGAAGGCTGGCACCGGCTTTAGTCAATCCGCTCTTGGCGGACTAAACCTTCTGGACCACCGCACTCATAATAGTGCGGTGCTCCTCGTCGATGGAAGCGCTACGAAGCGCTCCCAGTAGATTATCCGGCGCCTCTGGATGGACAGAGGTCACCTGCACAGGCTTCTTGCCCCTCTTGGAAGGAGGCCGCCTGCCCGAATCTAGAACCGCTGGAGGTTCCGGCGCGGTGTTCGGCCGAGGGCCGAACTCGGAGCCCTCGGGGGCCGTGTCCCCTCTGCTCCCGGAGTCCGGAAGGTCACCTTGAAGCGCCTCCGGGACTGTCTCCCCCCGACCCGGTGCCTCTTGAGACAATACCTCGGCATTGTCCGTAGGGCAAGGGGAGGTGGCGGTCGGAAGTGGATCGCTATCCATATCCGACGAGCCCAGGGAGCCGTCCAACGATACGTCGATACGGGCTCGTGGCGGTCTGCATAGTCATAATTCGGCGTTAGGAGAAGCAGTGCGACAAAGGAATGCTATGAGTTACTCTGGTATCCGAATACTTACGACCTCCCCAAGGGCTTGGCCCTGGGCAGCCACTCGTCTTTGCCTTCGGCGGCGGTGGCGGAACTGTCCAGAAGGAGAGTCCTTCCCTTCTTGGACCCTTAGCCCCCCCCCCCCAGTTGGGGCAACCTTCCTTTTCTTGTCTCCCCCAACTGAAGGGGGAGCATCTTCTTCTTCCTCCTCGTCTTCGAGGGAGGAATGTGCCGCAGAGTTATCGGACGATGAGTCCGATAGCACCTGCGTCGGGAACTCTTTCGGGTTCCCTTGGCCTTCTTGGTCTTCTCCGGCACCTTGTAAGGAGCCGGAGTCAGCATCTCCGTCAGGAGAGCGCCCGCAGTGTCTTCGGGCAGAGGGGCCAGACAGTTAATCTGCCCCGACGTCTCCACCCAGTCCTGTCAAAGGCATGGAGATCAGACTCTGCACATGATTAAGCTAGGGGAAATGAATATCCTACTAGATGTATAGAACTCACCGAACGCGCTAGGCGCTTTGCGCTTAGCCCGCGGTCCTCGGCGAGAGAAGGAGGGACCTCGGCGCCCTTGAACAACACCTTCCAGACGTCCTTGTGCGTCGTATCAAAGAGCTTGCTCAGAGTCTGGTGCTGGGCCGGGTTGAACTCCCACAAGTTAAAATCCCGTTGTTGACACGGGAGGATCCGGCGGATGAGCATGACCTGGACTATGTTGACAAGCTTGAGCTTCTTGCTTGCCATACTCTGGATACATTTCTGGAGTCCATCCAGCTCCACCGATGAACCCCACGACAAGCCCTTCTCTTTCCAGGAAGTGAGCCATGTAGGGAATCCGGATCGAAACTCGGGGGCCGCTGCCCATTTGGCGTCGCGCGGCTTGGTGATGTAGAACCACGCCGATTGCCACCCCTTTATGGTCTCCACAAAGGAGCCTTCAAGCCATATAACCATCTTGCCCACCATGGCTCCGCCGCATTCCGCTTGTTGGCCTCCCACCACCTTTGGCTTGATATTGAAGGTCTTTAACCACAGGACGAAGTGGGGCCGAATGCGGAGGAAAGCCTCACACACGACGATGAACACCGAACTGTTGAGCACGAAGTTCGGGGCCAGATCATGAAAGTCCAGCCCATAGTAGAACATGAGACCACGGACGACTGGATGGAGGTGAAACCCTAGTCCGCGGAGGAAGTGGTGGAGGAAGACTACCCTCTCGTGAGGTTCCGGGTAGGGACGATCTGCCCTATAGCGGGCAGCCGATGCGCGATATTCGCGGCTAAGTATCCGGCTCCGCGTAGCTTCTTGATATGTCCCTCTGTAACGGAGGAAGCCATCCATTTGCCTCCCGCTCTGGACATGTTTGGAGAAGGTTGAGGGAAAGGATGTGGACTTGGGTGTTGGAGCTCGAGTGCGCAAGAATGGATGAGCAAGGAGGAAGAAGGCGTGGGTAGAAAAAGGTTAAACCTTGTCCCTTTATAAGGGCGGCCGAAACTATGCGCCCCCACTAGCTTGGTAAAACTCGCTTATCCCCCAAGCGCCGTAATCAATGGCGCGGTTGGGTTACCCACGCCCGTATTGATGAGAATCCCGTGGTAAGGGGACACGATCTCTGCTTTGACAAGACGTGTCAAAAAACTGCCTCGCGTTATGTGCGGGGCTAGTTAAAGGAAACAGTTTGAATAATTACCGGGCCATGGCATAATGTCGTGTTGCCGAAACAAGTTAGCAAATAAGATTTGTGGAAATATTATTCTCTCTACGGTGGTATGTGGAACTTATTCTGCAGGGTCGGACACTATCCTTGTATTCAAATTTTTCCATGGTGTATTCGGAGGAGGAACCCGCCTTGCAATGCCGAAGACAATACTGTGCGCCGGACTCATCGTCATTGAAGCCTGGTTCAGGGGCTACTGAGGGAGTCCTGGATTAGGGGGTCTCCGGACAGCTGGACTATATCCTTTGGCCGGACTATTAGACTATGAAGATACAAGATTGAAGACTTCGTCTCGTGTCCGGATGGGACTCTACTTGGCATGGAAGGCAAGCTAGGCAATACAGATATGTATATATCCTCCTTTGTAACCGACCTTGTGTAACCCTAGCCCCCTCCGTTGTCTATATAAACCGGAGGGTTTTAGTCCGTAGCAGAACATACAATCATACCATAGGCTAGCTTCTAGGGTTTAGCCTCTCTGATCTCGTGGTAGATCTACTCTTGTACTACCCATATCATCAATATTAATCAAGCAGGACGTAGGGTTTTACCTCCATCAAGAGGACCCGAACCTGGGTAAAACATCGTTTCCCCTGCCTCCTGTTACCATCCGCCTTAGACGCACAGTTCGGGACCCCCTACCCGAGATCCGCCTGTTTTGACACCGACACACACACCCACACCCACACAACCACACACACACACACACTTCTCAACACGGAAGGAGTAGGGTGACACTTCGATCTTGATACTAATCTATCGACTGACTTCTCTCTCAAACACACACACGCACACACACTACCCGACACCGAAGGAGTAGGGCGGCACCTCGATCTTGATAGTAATCTATCTACTCCTCTTTCAAACACACACACACACACACTCGCTAGTTGTGCCTCTGTGCCTACCGCGCACACTCTCGATACGTCTATCTCTCCCTCCCTGCACCCCAACAATGACAGTAGAAGGGTGACAACTCAATCTCATCTTAATCTGTCAATTGGTTTCTCTCTCGAACATTGTGTCTCTGTGCCTCGCTAAGTAACCCCCTCGATATGTAGACTTCTCGCGCGCGCACAGTTGTAGTGACGATGACGCTGAACCCAGTGTGCCTCGTTTTTACTGGCCTCATGTGATAGTTTACACCCTGTTTTCTGTTAATTAACAAGGCAACCTTTTCTTTGGTACTACTAGTGAATCCGAAATCATTCAGGGCAGACATAAAATATATCACTTCAACCCAATTATCGCAGTAACTATTTTAAAATAAACTAGCTAGATGCCCGTGCGTTGCATGGAACATCAAGATGCATTTGTATGAGTAGTTTATCTTGTGAGAGAAAAGGATGAACGAGGGAAGGCCGTATTTGCGAACATGGAGAGGGGTGTGGGTATATTTTTGCAAAATTGCCATAGTTTTCTTCCTATCCGTTAGATATAAATCCGACGACCTATATTGCAGGATGGCACACACACCATCATCACCAACTCTGTTTTCTACTCCCTCTATTCCTAAATATTTGTCTTTTTTAGAGATTTCAATAAGAGACTACATATGGAGCAAAATGAGTGAATCTACACTCTAAAATATGTCTACATACACATCCGTATGTGGTAGTCCGTTTGAAATCTGAAAAAGACAAATATTTAGGAACAGATGGAGTATAAGAGTAGACATGGAGATATATCAGCAGCATGGTCTACAACAAAAATGTGTTGGACTGGTTAGCGCCGGATGCTCGCAACACGATGACATGAGTTCGAATTATGTCTTTAACTTCAGATTTTTATATTATATATCACTTATTTAATATATACTTCTTTCGCTACTGTACTGATGCTACCTCTTGAGCACCGCGTTGGTTTTCCCTTGAAGAGGAAAGGGTGATGCAGCAAAGTAGCATAAGTATTTCTCTCTTTTTCTCTCATTTTTTTAATTTTTATTTGGGCCTTTTTTTATGGCCTCTTTTTTAGTCCGGAGTCTCATCTCGACTTGTGGGGGAATCATAGTCCCCATCATCCTTTCCTCACTTGGGACAATGCTCTAATAATGATGATCATCGCACTTTTATTTACTTACAACTCAACAATTACAACTCAATACTTATAACAAAATATGACTCTATGTGAATGCTTCTGGCGGTGTACCGGGATATGCAATGAATCAAGAGTGACATGTAGGAAAGAATTGTGAACGGTGGCTTTGCCACAAATATGATGTCAACTACATGATCATGCAAAGCAATATGACAATGATGGAGCATGTCATAATAATCGGAACAGTGGTAAGTTGCATGGCAATATATCTCGGAATGGCTATGGAAATGCCATGATAGGTAGGTATGGTGGCTGTTTTGAGGAAGGTATATGGTGGGTGTATGATACCGGCGAAAAGTGCGTGGTATTAGAGAGGCTAGCAATGGTGGAAGGAATAAAAGTGCGTATAATCCATGGACTCAACATTAGTCATAAAGAACTCATATACTTATTGCAAAAATCTACTAGTTATCAAAGCAAAGTATTACGCGCATGCTCCTAGGGGGATAGATTGGTAGGAAAATACCATCGCTCGTCCCCGACCGCCACTCATAAGGAAGACAATCAATAAATAAATTATGCTCCGACTTCATCACATAACGGTTCACCATACATGCATGCTATGGGAATCACAAACTTTAACACAAGTATCTCTCAAATTCACAACTACTCAACTAGCATGACTCTAATATCACCATCTTTATATCTCAAAACAATCATCAAGCATCAAACTTCTCTTAGTATTGAACACACTCATAAGAAAGTTTTTATTAATCTTGTATACCTAGCATATTAGGATTATTTAAGCAAATTACCATGCTATTTAAGACTCTCAAAATAATCTAAGTGAAGCATGAGAGATCAATAGTTTCTATAAAACAAATCCACCACCGTGCTCTAAAAGATAAAGTGAAGTACTAGAGCAAAACTATATAACTCAAAAGATATAAGTGAAGCACATAGAGTATTCTAATAATTTCCGAATCATGTGTGTCTCTCTCAAAAGGTGTGTACAGAAAAGATGATTGTGGTAAACTAACAAGCAAAGACTCAAATCATACAAGACACTCCAAGCAAAACACATATCATGTGGTGAATAAAAATATAGCTCAAAGTAAAGTTACCGATAGAAGTAGACGAAAGAGGGGATGCCTTCCGGGGCATCCCCAAGCTTTGGCTTTTAGACGAAGAGAAGAAGGGCGAATAAAACGGCAAGGGTGAAGTGGGGGAGAGGAAAACGAGATGCAAATGACAAATAATGTAATGCGGGAGATAAGGGTTTGTGATGGGTGATGCAGCAAAGTAGCATAAGTATTTCCCTCAGTTTTTGAGAACCAAGGTATCAATCCAGTAGGAGGCTACGCGCGAGTCCCTCGCACCTACACAAAACAAATAAATCCTCGCAACCAACGCGATAAGGGGTTGTCAATCCCTATACGGTCACTTACGAGACTGAGATCTGATAAATATGATAAGATAATATTTTTGGTATTTTTATGATAAAGATGCAAAGTAAAATAAAAGGCAATGAAAATAACTAAGTGTTGGAAGATTAATATGATGGAAAATAGACCCGGGGGCCATAGGTTTCACTAGTGGCTTCTCCCAAGAGCATAAGTATTTTACGATGGGTGAACAAATTACTGTTGAGCAATTGACAGAATTGAGCATAGTTATGAGAATATCTAGGTATGATCATGTATATAGGCATCACATCCGAGACAAGTAGACCAACTCCTGCCTGCATCTACTACTATTACTCCACACATCGACCGCTATCCAGCATGCATCTAGAGTATTAAGTTCAAGAGAACAGAGTAACGCCTTAAGCAAGATGACATGATGTAGAGGGATAAATTCATGCAATATGATAAAAACCCCATCTTGTTATCCTCTATGGCAACAATACAATACGTGCATTGCTGCCCCTACTGTCACTGGGAAAGGACACCGCAAGATTGAACCCAAAGCTAAGCACTTTTCCCATTGCAAGAAAGATCAATCTAGTAGGCCAAACCAAACTGATAATTCGAAGAGACTTGCAAAGATAACCAATCATACATAAAAGAATTTAGAGAAGATTCAAATATTGTTCATAGATAAACTTGATCATAAACCCACAATTCATCTGTCTCAACAAACACAACGCAAAAGAAGATTACATCGAATAGATGTCCACAAGAGAAGGGGAGAACTTTGTATTGAGATCCAAAAAGAGAGAAGAAGCCATCTAGCTAATAACTATGGACCCGAAGGTCTGAGGTAAACTACTCACACTTCATCGGAGAGGCTATGGTGTTGATGTAGAAGCCCTCCGTGATCGATGCCCCCTCTGGCGGAGCTCCGGAAAAGGCCCCAAGATGGGATCTCATGGGTGCAGAAAGTTATGGCGGTGGAATTAGGGTTTTGGTTCCGTATCTGGTAGTTTGGGGGTACGTAGGTATATATAGGAGGAAGAAGTACGTCGGTGGAGCAACGTGGGCCCCATGAGGGTGGAGGGCGCGCCTGGGGGGGGGGGGTAGGCACGCCCCCGTACCTCGTGCCCTCCTGGTTGCTTTCTTGACGTAGGGTCCAAGTCCTCTGGATCATGTTCGTTATGAAAATCATGTTCCCGAAGGTTTCATTCCGTTTGGACTCCGTTTGATATTCTTTTTCTGCGAAACTCTGAAATAGGCAAAAAAACAGCAATTCTAGGCTGGGCCTCCGGTTAATAGGCTAGTCCCAAAAATAATATAAAAGTGTATAATGAAGCCCAATAATGTCCAAAATAGGATATAATATAGCATGGAACAATAAAAAATTATAGATACGTTGGAGACATATCAACTGACAGTGGAACCCACAGAGTACTTAGAATACAAGATTAAGGATGGACTTGTTTCTTTTTAACTTTCTGTACGAAGCTGTAGCCACCCTGCAAGTCACGTGTACACTGTACATGCAATTAACTTTTTATAGAGGGACAATCATACACGCAATTATCTCAAATGGATTGGATGTCACTCTGTTATTTCCAGCATAAGAGCATCTCCAACGGCAGCCGGCAAATTTCCTCCCGTTTCCTTCCGTGGAGGACGACATCAAACGCCAGCGGCATACGTTTTCACAACTCTAACCAACCAGATGAAAGTTGTGCAAACATGGACTGATTTCATATATGCATGAAGAATTTCGTATAAAAAATTCGGATCTTCATATAAACATGATGGATTTCATTACATTTACATGAACTAAGCGGTGCCAATCCAGCTATCTTGGTATAATTAATACTCCCTCTGTCCGGAAATACTTGTCCTAGAAATGGATGTATCTAGACTTATTTTAGTTATAGATACATACAATTTATCCATTCTTAGAACAAAAATTTCCCGCCAGCTGCAGAGGGAGTACATAATCTAAATGGCCGCCCGCGGATCCCTTTGTCTTCCTCATGTCCGACAGACACTTTGTGGGGTCGACGAAGGTCCTCGTAAGAGACGAAGAAGCAAAGAAACCACCTGAATGCGTAGTCGTCGCCTTGGCGGTGGCCTTCATGGGACCCAAGTGGCGGCGGCCTCCAGTGTTCTACTTCTCCTCGATGATGGAGGCGGACACGGAGAAGCTGGCCACCGACTCGTCGCTCTCCACGCGCCCGACTTTTGTCTCTGCCTGCATGGCGCTGCCGCAGGCACGGGAGGCGCGCCCACAGACACGGGAGGCGCGGTACGACGCGGTAGCGACGACGCCCATACCGGTGTGCTCGCCGCCGTGCCGGCGTGGAGCAACTCGCCACTCCTCATCGAGTTGAACTGGAGCGGCGAGTTGCTGAACCACGCGCCTGCTTGGGGCGACAACTGGCTCCGTCGGGCCAAGCGAGGTTGGTGAAGCACCGAGCGGCCTCGCCCGTATCCGGAATGCTCAGCGGGCCACCCATCCGGGCAATATGCCGGAGAATGGCTCCTCGGAAGCCATCGCAAGAGTGGAGAAAATGGTGAAGGCAGAGATGGGGGAGCGGCTGAGGGGTGAGATTCTTGCCCGCTGTCTGTATGGCCTCGTGTAAATAGAGGGCGGACGGTAGGAGCTTGGCCGACGTCTGGCCTCGTTTAAACTGAGGGCGGACAAGAGGACCTCGGCCGGTGTTGCGTTTAATTCCGGCCTGCTCATGAACGGACGTGTGGCCGGAGTAGGTTTCTCGGTTTGCATGCGGGTTTAACGGAAGGGTTTGATGGAGGCGAGGAGGCGTGTTCAGCCGGGTGTGCAGCGGGCGGTGCAGTACTATTCGATTTGACAGCGGGCGGCGCAGTTCCCTATACGGCTTTAATGCAAACGAGCGAGGGAGTAGCGGTTCCCGAAATGTTGAACAACCAATGCATCCTCCTTCAATTAATGCATGAGGGAAGTAATGGGAGGAGGACCCAGAAAAGAGGCTGCACGATGTGAATGCAACGCAGTTTGCCCTCATATAAAGGCGCCCCTCCATTCCAATGCATCTCCACATCATACGCACCTAAGAATTTGCCTAAGCACCTACACTAAGCGCAAAAGAGCTCACTCCAGACCCATGGCGGCGATGCGCGCGAGCGGCCAACGACTGTGCCAGATAGTCCACGATGTCGGCCTGCGGCATGGCGCCGAGGATCGTCTCTAGACGGTGTTGGAGACCGGCTGGTGGATGGCTGCTGTCGACGCCAACTACAACTCTAAGTTGGACCAGATGATCGTTTCCACCACCAACAAGTTCACCGTCCTCAAGAAGCTCGCGGACGACATCGCCGTACTCCTCCAGCCCGCGCGTCCGGGCTCCTCATTGCCTACCACCCTAATCGGCCTCCATGGCCGGAACCTCTTTCAAGAACTAGTGGCCCTGCGACTGCCCGCCGATGCCATGAAGAATGTCCAGCTGGAGGTCGCACTCGCCACGAGGCGCCTCGCCCTGCAAGAATTCATTGACCTACACATCCACGTGTACGAGCAAATTGTGTACATAGGTATCTATGAGGCCAGTGAGGACGCTACGACGTTGGCCTTCCTTAACCAGCTGGAAGCCTTGGATTTCTTTGCTGAGAAGCACCTCGACCTCGCCACAAAAGCCCGCGCTCCTTAGTAGTCGGTAGGTGGCCCGACGCACTAAGTTGAGGAGGAGGAGGTCGTACGTTGATGGATGCATCTTTCTTCTTGCCTTCTGTAACCACCACTGCGATCGCATCATCATTGTGGCCTTAATTCTTATTGTGGTGTTGCTTTCTCGTTCCAGTCAATATCGACATGTGCGATCCCTTTGCTTAATTATATGCATCACTGTAACTAGTACTCCATCCTTCAATTTATAAGTTGTGCTTACCTTTTCCATCAACTTCGTGCAACACGCGGGCATCTTGCTAGAAACACTAGAACATGTCGGACCGCGTGTGACCAAACCGACGATGCACCAACCTAGCTACTACGTACCCTGCTTATCTGGCGGAAATAGCCCCGCCCTAGCGTTTCCAATCGTTATTTCTATCTATCGATCGTGCCAAGGAGCAGAACCAAAATGTTACAATTTATACATGTTTCTCTACTCCTACTCCTATAAAAGACTCAGTTGGTGATGGTGGTGTGTCTGCCATCCGTCGTTTCTGACCATTAGATTTGCATCTAACGGCTTTGAGGTAAGTTGTGGCATTTTTGCAACAATAGCCCACTTCTCTGCTCCAATTTGCAGAAAACCCATTATTAACTTGAAAGCAACCACATCCCCCCCTCACCTCATCAAAACAACCTGAGAAATATATTTTGAGTGAAAAGTACTACACACGCCCCAGAATCGGGAGTACATACGGAGCAAAATGAGTGAATCTACACTTCAAAATATGTCTATATAATCCGTATGTGATAGTCCATTTGAAATCTCTAAAAAGTCAAATATTTAGGAACAAAGGGAGTAACATATTAGGAGTATATCAAAACAAGAGTGATTTCTTTCAAGTTTGTGAACAAGTACTACTATTCTACTACTTTGGATCCGTCGCAACGCACGGGCACATTGCTAGTAAAAGGAAAAGGCCTGCCGCGTTCGCGTCGCACTCACCCCCACATGCCCGGGAATCGAGAGTACTCCACGGCCCGTTTGGCACGACACATAGCTTAGGGAAGGCGTGTTGCCTAGCATTTTCACTTTCATGTGGGACTGCCGTTGAGAAAACCGACTATTGGCAAACCGCACCCCGCCCACCGCCGGGTTGGAAAACGGAAATGAGGGGAAGATCTAGATGTAGCACGGAAGCCAAGAAATTTGGTGTCAGATGGGGCTCGTTGATAGAGTAGGAGCATTCTGCACTACTCTGCTCCTACTAGTACCAAGTTTGTACTATACAACTAGTACTACCACTATACAACTAGTAGGTACGTGCACGACACAACATCATAGGAACAAAAAATGGGAAGATCTTGTTTTGGGTGATTTATCTTTTTTTTCTGTCAACATAGTATGAATAATATGATGTGGGGGGCACACATGAAGCTTATGTGGCTTGGTTGCATGGCTACGAAAGGTTAGAGAAAAATAAATAGATAATGCATTTAGGGTGCACTCGGTGCACTCCGCTAAATAGATATACTTTGGATCCATTGCAATGGCCGACACATCTATATCCATACCCCATATATAGTGTGTGAATAACTTTGAAAGTTGGTCGTTGGATGAAGCCAATCCGACGGTACAAAGATGGCAAATCCGAGCACTACTAGCCGTTGGATATCATCTACATTCCACCAGATTCCGCCACATGTAGAATCTAGAAGACTCCATGGTTGAACTTCATTCATGACTAACTTTGCCACAACTAAGCTTAGGCAAAGTGTGTCTGAAACAAAAAATGTGGCTAACAAAATGGCCACCAGAAGTGTGGCAAGATTTGGCAAGAAGTTGTGTCTATGACATGTGGACCATGTAGCTAGAAAAGTGTGGCAAGCCACAAGTGTAGCAATGAACCAAACACATGCCTGGTGTGTTTGGTAGGGTGTATGAAGGGTGCATGATCCCAAGAGTTCCCTTCTCGACCCATTTTTGGGTGTTTGGTAGAGTGTATGGAGGGTGCATGAGTCCACACTAAATTAGAACAAATACACTAGAAGCATGCATGAAGATAGCATACATGAAGAGGGGTGTTGAGTTGAGCATGCATGAAGAGGGAACAAATATGCTGAGACGAGAACGCAACCAAACACACTTGTGGCATGCCTAAGCTTAGGCATGGAAACCTTAGGCTGCAAACCAAACCATAACTTTGAAAGTTGGTCGTTGGATGAAGCCAATCCGACGGTACAAAGATGGAAAATCCGAGCACTACTAGCCGTTGGATATCATCTACATTCCACTAGATTATGCCACATGTAGAATCTAGAAGACTCCATGGTTGAACTTCATTCATGGCTAACTTTGCCACAACTAAGCTTAGGCAAAGTGTGTCTGCCACAAAAAATGTGGCTAACAAAATGGCCACCACAACTGTGGCAAGATTTGGCAAGAAGTTGAGTCTATGACATGTGGACCATGTAGCTAGAAAAGTGTGGCAAGCCACAAGTGTAGCAATGAACCAAACATATGCCGGCACACCTAAGCTTAGGCGCGGAAACCTTAGGCTGCAAACCAAACCATAACTTTGAAAGTTGGTCGTTGGATGAAGCCAATCCGACGGTACAAAGATGACAAATCCGAGCACTACTGGCCGTTGGATGTCATCTACATTCCATCAGATTTTGCCACATGTAGAATCTAGAAGACTCCACATGTAGAAGCATAATGCACAAACCACCAGAATCTCATGCGTGAAATGCATGTGTACCTTACTAGTAGTTGGTAGTATTAAGAAACAAATTCTGGGTTTGGCACGAGCTCATACCGCGGGAGCACCACAAGGCCTGCCGCAGGAGTTACATTTCCCTCTCGGGGCCCACGTGACCGAACTTCAGTGGCTTATGAGTCAATAACATGTGGACCTTAAATGCGGCTGGCCCACATGTCATTCTCATGGTGGTGGTGTGGTTCGCGACTCACTCGTTCGAGATGAACCGGCCGATGGTGGCGTGGCCGTGGCGAGGGTGCCACAGCTGGGCATCGGGGCGTTACAAGGCGTAGATGGCCACACCGGCGGGTACTACCTGTAGTATAGAAGTACTCTAGCTGAGGGTTGATGCCCGGGACGAAATGTGTCACAGCCGCTGGATGAAAATTCGATGGCGCGGGACGTATGGTGTCATGGGTTCGTGCGGCGTCGTGGGAATCACGTGTGGCTGTGGTAGAAACTTGATGCTCGCCGCATTTAAGGTGGCCCACATGTCATGCACACAAAGGTAGAGGGGCGGTGCGGCCGAGAGGGGTGAGGCGCACGTCGGGGGACGTGGTGCCGTGGGTTGGAGCGGCGTCGTGGGAATCGCGAGTGGCAGTGGATGAAACGTGATGGTTGCCGTAGTTGAACTTCCATGGACAAGCTGTCATGTCTACGGACACATGCATTGCATACCGATCACTAGAAGGAGTAGTAGAGAAATCTAGGCGGATAAATAGTTCCTTATAATCAAGCGGACCCATGCTACTACTTGTTCCAAAGACATGCACACCATCGAAATAGCCCATCTATATCAATATACATAGAGAGGGATATTTTTTTTACAAGAGAGGAAATAGTTCATCCATCCATAATGCCCTGCTGCTGGTGCTTGACGGCTTCGCAACAAGCTCTCTGGACCTTGCAACTATCTCGAAACTCACACGGGCATCGAGGGCAGCATATTTTCCGTGTACTCTGCGTCGAGACTGATGACATTAATCTCCACCTTTTGGAGGGAGTTGGATACATTGTTGATCCACTTCCGAACAACCCTTGGGTGGTCGGTGACTGTGGCAACTATGCTCAAGGAGCCTTCGACGAGGACATGTTGGACGCTAAAAACCTGCATCTCGATCTCTTTCGCCATTTGGAACCGCTGGACCGGAGGGCTATGGTTTGGAGAATTAGGATTAGATGGCTAATCTAACTGAAGAAGATGATTATTTATAGGGGCTTCGGAATTACTCCAGGAGGATGTGAAGAGGTTAAAACAATGTGAATGCAGTGTGGTTTGGATGCAAACGAAGATCAAGGAGTAGTGAAAAAGCCGAGGAAAATCGGTTCCCGGTGGAGAAGTAAATGGGAGAAGTTATGCGCATGCATGAGGAGAGGTGCGGTGGTTTAACTGCTGCATGCAATGGATTGGACGGGCTCTTCGGTTGCCTTTTCTCTCTCCCATGCGCACAGAGTGGCCAACTTGCATGCTGCAGTTTATTGGCTGGAGTCGGGCTGCAGCTGCTCATGCATATGCTAACTAATGCTGTGAATGCAGGGCATGGAGGGAAATGGGCGCATGCAAAAGGGTATATATGCAGACTAATTAGAGAAATACTGAAAAAAGTTATGCGCAGACAAAAGAGTACCGGAGGGAGTACTACTCATGTTCCTACTATGGTTAAGGAATATGCGGTTATCCTCAAAAAAGAAAAGTTCTTCTTCGCGCTTCCGCATGCACGAGAATTTGGTTCTGCTCGCAATATGGATGGTAGCTGGAGGATGAAGTGAACCCAGAGGCATGCTAGCACGGGAGTGTACTCATGTTCCTACTACTCCTACTAGTAGGAGTAGTACAACTGTTGTACACTTGATGGTCAAAATACTACGTATTATTCATCCGGTCCTCACAATGAAGTGGCGAGACCCTGCGCCTGAGGTGACACCAGTCCAGGCGATGTGTCCGGGTTACCAAAGTCAGCCTCACCTTGTGCATTGTGCAGTCATTGTCACCGCTGCTATATAGCATTCCTCGCCTCGTCTCCCTCTCCCCTAGCACCACTCCATCTCCATATCCGTCTCGCTGGAGATCCTAAGGTCACTCTTCATTATCTCACTGTGCCCCCACATACACTCGCCTCGCTCGCCTCCCCCAGTACGACTATTCCCTCGCTAGCCGCTCCAGCACCGACAGCCTTCTCCCCCATAAATCAAGCCCCCCAAAACCCACCTTCCAAACTCCACCATGGCCGAACGCAAACCGCGCAGGATCCATATGAGCTGCGATTGGAGCAATATCCCTAGTGACGTCCTCAACCTCTGTTGTTCGTGTATGGATATGTTGAGCGCCCTACGGCTGGCTGCGTGCTCGAGGGGCATGCACACGGCCATCATCGAAGCAAGGCCAAAGCTTTTCAAGACACCCTGCTTGCTGCTATCTGGTCTTGCGAGATTGGCTCACCATGATACGGAGGCGTACATGATGCCCCTCGACTTCAATCCGATCTCCATTAGTCGAAACTTCTTTGATGGTATGTAGTGGGTCACCGTACATCATTTCCCTCGACTTCGATCTGATCACCATCGCCCGAAACTTCTTGGCAGGTATGTACTAGGTCGGCATGAACTCCCACTGGATGGCTGCCTTCAGAGAAGACGGTAAAAAGTTGGTGCTCGTGAACTTCCAGACCTCCCATGAGATTATCCTTCCTCCGTTAGATTATATAGAGTTTTACCATTGCGATCCTAGTCATCTAGATTACCACGTCAGTTGGACGAACCTTGTTTTATAGAAAATTGTAATCTGCCAAGTGCCCACATGACATGCGAATTACATAGACTTCAAGCTAATTGCCTTGTTTGACCGCGGACTCGCCTATCTTTACGCCGGTGCCTTCTTTAGCTGGAGACAACTCAGCTCACAGTGGATCATCGTCAAAGCTGATACACACTTCTGTGATGCTATTGAACACAATGGCATCATCTACGCGATCGACAAAGCAGATGGCACCATGTATTGTTGGGACGGCGCATGTAAGTTGTTTCCGTCTCATGTTAATGATGACGCCATGACACTGTTTGAACTTTTTGTGATGATTGGCATATCCCTGTTTGAGCAGAATTTGAGTAGAACTATGGCAATGTATTAGAGACGCTGTAAATCAGCTATATTTGGAATGAGTTAATTCATGCGATTGTGATCATGTCATTACAGCCAATTTGTACGCCTGAATAATCAAATGGTTAGGAATATATGGATATTCTCCTTATTTTACAGTAATGTATATAGTACTACTAAATATGAGTGTGTATCAATGGCCATGTTAGTTTCCTCATTTTCATGATGTAGAAACATGCACCACACTGTTGGTTTCATCTAACCATACATTAGGGAAGTAAATGTGCATATGGAGAACTCTATATTTGGAAGTAGTGAAATCCTGTAATGCTTACCATGTGTACATACCTATATTCGCCCTTCAGCAATCAATGGCTAGAATAATATCCTCACAAAAATTTTGCCCACAGAACACAAGTATATAACAATGCATGGTCTGTTAGTTACCTTGAAGAATTTGTTTGTGAGGACAGAACATGAGTCCATAACATGCATGCCATGGTAGTTTCCTGTGAAGAATCGATTGCGAGATAACATGAGTATAACCATGCATGACACTTCTATATTTTCGAACCCAGTATACATTTCCTTGTATTTTCCTCCCAGTTCCAATAGGGACATATCAATGCTGATCTTACATTAACAATGCTGTTCTTACATTAACAATGCCGTTTCTTGCATTATCCTACTCATACTCTGAACAATGCTGATCTTACATTAACAATGCCTGTCCTTTTTGATATGATGCAATGTCCCTACAGTTACTTCCCTTTGTAATCACACCACCTTTGCCAAAAAAGAGGGAAGCACAACTGGTTCCTCGCTCGATCAGACGACGGCAAAAGACTGATGATCATTCGGACACATGAGCCGGAAAAGCTATATTGCAAAAACCCCACTGTATACAAGCACCGTGAAATACGTGAGTATCCAGACAGTGGCTGTTACGTCTATGAGCAGGATACCAGCTTGTTGGGGCCTTCAGGATTTTTTAGTTCGATGCGGGTAAACAGCCTTGGTTCACACTCTCTGTCTCTCGGACTCAATTATCTAATTAACCAGGAGATCACCGTTGGCAAGGACCTTGATGGTAGAGAGGCTCTGTTTGCTATGGAAAACTGTGTCTACACGGCGAGCCCTAGGAGTTCGGGAGCAAACTCCCCTGATTGTCAATGATATAGCCTGCAACCAAAAGAAGGTGAGAATGACAACGACATCTAGATTAACTTTGATCGTTGGATGTCTCAATTACGACAGGTAGTGATGTGGTTCAAGCCTTCAGGTTGATAGGTAATTGGGTAGTTGCGTCGAAAGGGTGGAGTACTGGTGTCTCCGGATCATTGGTCGCTGAAGCGGGGCTACAAATTATGATGGTGTTGGATCATCTCTTCGAATGACTTTGTTATCTTTGCTGCTTGTTCTGGATGGGTAGTTCTTTCTTTTGTTATGCATATTCCTTGTCATTTGGTCATCCTCGTCTATGTCACTCTTGCTATGTAATAGTTGGCTTTGTTTAGAATGTCATTCTCGATTGGATCACGAGAGTCTGAGCGCTGCAGATGGGTGTGTTTTGGTGGTGTAGCAAGACTTCTTATGAACTATCATGTCTTGCTGTTTATGTCAGTAGTAGTTACTAGTCAGTGTTTGAATGTTGTATATATCGTTGTTTCGAACTATTTATTGTCTCGAACTACTGGTGGGCTAAATGAGGGCATCACCGTTCTCTAATGTTCAGAGCGTATCTCCTTTTTTCAAGTTATATAATTTGAGATTAGTTTCTTTTTGATGATGTACACTTGTTTGGGCCAGTGAGGTGTCGTTGAATATGGGCCGAGTAGTAACGCAATGCCAAATAGGTCAATTATGACTCTTAGGCCGGGCTCTCAAAAGATCTTCAAAAAAGGCCGGGCTCTCCAAAAAAGAAAGAATAAGGACTCTTAGGCCGACATGTGGGCGTCACCGGTGTTTTCGTGCGCTTGCACGCCGAGAGCATATTGGCGCGTGTTCGAAATTCAAGCTACCTTTTCATCCCCAATCTCCCGCCCCTCCCCCCCCTATGGAATCTCGATTCCTACTCCAGTTCCCCCAAATCCCCCTCCTGTACTCCTTGTACTCAAGCTCACTATCATGTCGCCGGTCAACGCGGATCTCTGAGCCGGAGATCCTGAGGTCCGTCCTACCTTCGGTCGCCGCATGCTGTCGCTCAACAGTGGCATGGCGGCGCTTGACGACCAGTTTGCCGGCAAAGTGCTGATGGTAACCATCAATGGCGACCGGCCTCCCGTCTCGCCGGACGACCTTATCAAAGCTCTTGGCATTGCGCACGGCATCCAAATAAGTGACTTTCTCGTCGAAGTCTGTCCGCCACCGGCTGATTTCTTCGTCAGGTTCTGGACAACTTTCGACTGCAGTCGTGTGTTCGAATCTTCCCGGCGTTTGTTCTGCGATGGTGCCCTGGTGAGATTTGATCAGTGGCACCCATGATGGGGCTCGGTGCCCTCCGAGCTTGAGTTTTTAACAAAGCTTACCTTCCACGGCATGCCTCGACGTGCTTGGAAGAGCGAGTCCATGAATGAGCTTATCAACGACCTTGGAGGTGAGCTCGTAAGTATGTTTGTTCCTCCAGACAGCTGGGCTCTGACGGTTATGGCATGGATGAAGAAGCTGTCCACCATACCGAAGGTGATTGGTGTTGAGATACCGGTGCAGGAACCGGGGTTGTACTATTCGTCACCACCCAAGCCGCCGTAGACCACGTTAGGGATGTACCTGTATCGAGTGTTCGTGCATGTCAAAGAAGTGGTCAATCCATCAACCGAAGTCCTACCGCTGCCGCTGGTGCTAGGGTCCGTCGACGACGTCCATTACAGGAGTCAACGTCAGACTTTCCCCGTGTTGCTTGGAACGATGGATGGCACAGGGCCTACTCCATCGCGCGGCGGAGTCCACTGCTTCTTTGAGAGAAGAGGCAGGGCTGGCTGCCTGGATGTGCTCTAATTTGAGGTAACAACTGAATCTTGTCAGATACTAGTTAAATCCAAGCTATGGGTGTGAAGCACTGATGTGCCAGTACATTTGATTGTGACCTATTCTAATTTTGTACCTGGACTTTATTTAGAAAGGGTTGTACGTCAACTTAATGTGCTAGCAGAACTTATTGTGTTGTCTGTCTGTTTTCTTTGCACAACATTCAAGATATTTCCCTGTCATTGATAAAGACGATGAACCATTATGTACGAGTTCATTGGTTTCGACATAGCCCTACCCGTAGCGATCCACTGCTTCCATCCTGATTGTGCCGCCTGCGTGAAATTTTTGTATGCAGGTTCAGTGTGCTATGATGTTCTACATGATTGTGTCAACTATATAAGTTTTTACTGAGCATCAACAATGCATATGGCTGAAAGATGTATTTACGAGCATCGACCGATGGGTCTCTCTCTCTCTCTCTCACACACACACGCACACATGCACAAGTGGGACCCGTTGAATTATTTCTTTGCTCGTGACAACTTTTAAGTAGGTTCCATTGTAATCTAACTTTTTTTTAAGTTATTAATTGAGCTCAGTGACTTCAAAAAGTTGTACAGAAGCCTTGTTTGGGCCTTTCCGGCATCGCTGAATGTGGGTTGAGTAGCCATGTTAGGTTGTACTATACTACACATGCCTTTTTTTCAACATGAGCAATGCAACTGGGCCGACAGTTGTACACAATATTCGGGTCAACTTGTTATTCTCCGCCCTGCTGGGCTGCAAACTTTCCTAGGAGGTATGCATTAGGCTTAACAAGAAAATGGACTTTAAGAAATAATAAATGGGATGTAATTATACTAACTGGGCAGTAACTATAAAAAAATGCACCAAGCGCGTAATTAGTTTAAAATATATATTATTTTCAGAATTTGAAAATTTTAATTTCATTACTTGTTGCGCGCACAATATTTCATTAGATTTTAACGTAATACAACTTTATTTTGATATTATATTTAATCTGACTAGAAATTTCGGATAAAAATATTTCGGATCCCATAAAAATGTGGGATTTTTTTTGAATTCTGTTTTGAGCGGTTGGTTGAAATTATTAATCGTTTTCCTAGCTAGAAAATGGACTGTACTTTTAACAAACTGTAAATGGGCTGTAGTAAATTCCATTAGAATAAAAAATGGGTTGTACATTCTTACAAATCGCAAATGGGCTATATGTTCTCTGCCACACACTTGTGGACCTTCTATGTTGACGCGTCCCCTAAAAAAACTAAGTTGACGCGTATGCATGGCTTTGTCAACAACACACGGTTCTGGCAGCTGCGGCCGTTGGATGTCCATCCAACGGATGTCGTGCTTCTTCTTCAATCTCAGATATTCTTGCTTCAGCCACCCAAAAAATGATTCCTCCCCCTGACATCTGGGGCGCACCGTTTCAGAGGCTGACCTGTGGGCCTACTAAGTTGACCCGTACCAAGGGCTTTGTCAACTTAGTCAATATAAATGATTCTAGCTGCAGTGACCGTACGATGTCTATCCAACAGCCGTAGTACTTCTTTAACCTCTGGTCTTCTTGCTCCGGCCGCCCAAAGCAACGTCGGTCATGCCGCGTGCTCCTGCCTCCCGTGGCCGGCTGTGATGCCGCGGAGGCCTCACCGCCCCTACTACTCCCACCGCTAGCCAGGCCATCTCTCTACTCACCCACACCCCCTGTTATTCCGCGACGACGGCAGCCTCACACCGCAACCGAACCAGTGAACCCTCGTACTCCTCTCCGTGCGGGCTTCCACTGCCGCGTCTTCCCCGGCTCCGTGTCGTCCCCTTCCTAGGCCTCGTCGTCGTCCACCGCCCTGGTGCTCTCGGCGCGGCGTGGTCAACGTGGTCAAGGAACGACTTCCATCGGACGTGGACTGTACGTGGAGAGGCTGACAGCTGGGTCCACGACGGAATCAAGGAAGTGCCTCCTTATTATGCGGAAAATAATGATTCCTCCACCTGACAGCAGGGACCCACCGGACGGGCCACCGTATTTTGCAAAAAAAAAAACGTTTCCCCCTAACTGCTGGGACCCACCGGACGAGCCACCGTATTGCACGAAAAAAACGTTCCCCCGCTGTCAGCTCGAACCCACCGGAAGTGCCTCCTTATTACGCACAAAAAAAATTTATACTCCCCCTGCTGGTTGGGACCCACCTTGGTGGGCGGCTGACTTGTGGGCCTAGTAAGTTGACGGGGACGGAGTGCTTTGTCAACTTAGTCAATATGAACGATTCTAACTCCAATGACCGCATGATGTCCATCCAACGGCCGTAGTGCTTCTTCAACCTCTGGTCTTGTTGCTCCAGCCGCCCAAAGCAGCGCCGGTCGTGCCGCATGCTCCTGCCTCCTGTGGCCGGCTGTGCTGCTGCGGAAGCCTCACCGTCCCCTACTATTCCCACCGCTGGCCAGGCCATCCCTCTACTCACCCACACCCCTTGTTATTCTGCGGTGATGGCAGCCTCACATCGCAGCGAACCAGTGAACCCTCGTACTCCTCTACGCCTGGGCTTCCACTGCTGCGTCTTCCCCGGCTCCGCGTCGTCCCCTTCGTAGGCCTCGCCGTCGTCCACCGCCCTGGTGCTCTCGGCGCGGCGTGGTCAACGTGGTCAAGGAACGGCTTCCATCGGACGTGGACTGTACATGGAGAGGCTGACAGCTGGGTCCACGGCCGCAGCAAGGAAGTGCCTCCTTATTACGCGCAAAATAATTATTCCTCCACCTGACAGCGGGGACCCACCGGATGGGCCACCGTATTTCGCGAAAAAACGTTTCCCCCTGACTCCTGGGACCCACCAGCTACATCTTCGCACACAAGGAAGTGCGTCCGGGCAAAAAAAAGATTCGCCCCCCTGACTGCTGGTACCCACCAGCTACATCTTCGCACGCAAGGAAGTGCCTGACAGTCGGGACCCACCTGGTCGAAGCGTACCCAGCGTTGTCATTCTGGTCGCGAATGTGTACGTACATACTGGTGGATGTAGAGGCGCGCACGTAGCATGTACACGTACATACAGCGGCCAGTGTGCAAGAAAGAAAATACGGCCACGTATGTACATGCGGGTAGGGTCTCGAACGCCTACTCACACATACGTATGGCCAGGGCTCATGTACATGGCTGGGTCGGAACGAAGAAACAACGTCGTCTTCGTGTTCATGGGGAGCCAACCTGCTGGGTCGAAACAAAATGCGTCGTTGTGTTCATCGGGAGGGCTTGGACGGAACAACCGATGGAAACGAGGCCTCGCGTACCGCAGAACGGAGGAAACGACCTTGTGTTCGACCGACCACGTTTGAAACGGGATCCTGTTCATCGGGAGGGGTTTGGCGTACCGGAAAATGGAGGAAACGGACCTCCTACGGTCGAAATGGGGGTCCTGTTGATCGGGAGGGGTGTGGCGTACCGCAAAACGGAGGAAACAGACTTGTGTTGGAGCGCTACGGTCGAAACGGGGGTCCTGTTCATCGGGAGGGGTGTGGCGTACCACAAAATAGGACTCCATAGGATACTGTTCATCTCCACCATCGACCCCCTCCAGCCTACACGGGCTACTGTTCATCCACCGTCGACCTCCTCTAGCCTCCACCTGCGACTGTTCATCCAGCCTCCACCGCGCACTACTCCACCGGCTACTGTTCAACCAACCCTCTCCACGGGCTCCTGTTCAACCACCCCTCCACGGGCTACTGTTCATCCAGCCCTCCACCATCTACTGTTCATCCTACCCTCCATGGGGTGGTCCTGTTCATCCCGCCCTCCATGGGGTCCTGTTCATCCAGCCCCAACCGGCTCGATCGATCGGGGTACTGTTCATCCAGAGGCAACACCACGGGGTCCTGTTCATCCACCCCACCGGGAACTGTTCATCCAAACCCCCCCTGCAACGCTCACTATTCATCCAGAGGCAGCATCGATCGGCTTCAGTTAGCAGGAGTAGCGAAGGAATCGCTCGATCGGGTTCAGTTAACAGCCATCGATCGATCGCTCGGGTTCAGTAATGCGTAGCCTGCAGTGTAATCGCTCGGGTTCAGTTAGAGCCCAACACCTCGCTCGGGTTCAGTTAGAGCCCAACGCCTCGCACACACGCACGTACGTACGAGAGAAACGCACATCGCTCGGCCCCTGACCACCCACCGTAACCGGGGACTCCCCGATATTTTCCACGCCCTGGCTTCTACCACGTTTTTTTCCGTCATGGACGGCCCAAAGAATGTCATGCAGCTGCGTCTCCGGCCCGCCCAGGACGAAAAGCCCATTTTCTGTCATAGAAGTAGGACCCCACCACATCTATGATGATACCGGGTTTTGTCACAATTATCGTCATAGAAGTGTCATAGGTATGACAGAAAAAAATTTCGTTCGGCCCGAAATGTCATGGATGTGTCTTTTTTTGCAGTGTATGTGACGAATAAAAATAGCTCCAAGTAAAATATCGATTGTCGTTAGAAGAAAGATGGGATGCCACTCGGGGCATCCCCAAGCTTAGTTGCTTGTTCCTCTTTGGATAATAACTTGGGGTGCCATGGGGCATCCCCAAGATTAGGCTCTTCTTACTCCTTATTCCTTCATCCATCATCATCTCACCCAAAACTTGAAATCTTCATTAACACAAAATTCAACAAAACCTTCGTGGGATCCGTTACTATAACAAAGCAAATCACCACTCTAAGTACTGTTGCAAACCCATTCATATTTTATTTTTGAATTATATCTACTGCATTCTAACTTTACCATGGCTTATAACCTCCAATACAAACCATGGATTCATCAAAATAAGCACACAACGCAAAGAAAACAGAATCTGTCAAAAACAGAACACTTTGTAGCAATCTGAAAACTTCGTATACTTCTGTAACTCCAAAAATTCTGAAAAATTAGGAAGAAGATGTAGGTAATTTGTATATAAATCTTGTGTAAAAATTTCAGAATTTTATCGCGCTTCTGTGATTTATTAGAAGTATTTTACTGGGCGCAAAAGTTTCTGTTTTTCAACAAGATCAAATCAACTATCACCAAACATGATCCCAAAGGCTTTACTTGGCACAAACACTAATTAAAACATAAAAACACAATCATAACAGTAGCATAATTGTGAAAATACATAAGAACAGAAAGAGAAAGGCAAAAATAAAATTTATTCATTGGGTTGACTCCCAACAAGCGATATCGTTTTATGCCCCTAACTAGGCATAATGCATAGATTCAAGTATTGTCATCTTTGTTTTCCAATTCCTTAATCACACAACCAAAATTCCTCGAGGGCTTAGCATATAAGTTTTCAATAACAACACTCCTAGGAACGAGGTTGAAAAATTCATTCTTGCAAGTCGGATCTTTTATCACTTCAACAATATCTGGATGAATACTAATCATCTTAAGACCCCCCTTGTTGTTATTAGAAGTGGTACCCTTGTTCTTAGTGGCTTGAGTAAACTTGCAAATTTTTATGGGAGTTTTTTGGAAAGGATCGAGAAGAGGTGTCTAGAGGGGGGTGAATAGACTCTTAGCAAGAAAAGTTGTAGTTTTTAATTTCTTTAAGTTGAAGTGGAGTTTTGGCACATGTTTAAACATTCACAATAAATATCAAGCAAGCATGAAAAGAGTATATGAGCAGCGGAAAGTAAATCATGCAAGTTGCAAGAATGTAAAGGGATGGGATTGGAGTGTGCAAACGCAATTGGAGACACAGAGATTTTTGGCATGGTTCCGATAGGTGGTGCTATCGTACATCCACGTTGATGGAGACTTCAACCCACGAAGGGTAACAGTTGCGCGAGTCCACGAAGGGCTCCACCCACGAAGGGTCCACGAAGAAGCAACCTTGTCTATCCCACCATGGCCATCACCCACGAAGGACTTGCCTCACTAGGGTAGATCTTCACGAAGTAGGCGATCTCCTTGCCTGTACAAACTCCTTGGTTCAACTCCACAATCTTGACAGAGGCTCCCAAGTGACACCTAACCAATCTAGGAGACACCACTCTCCAAAAGGTAATAGATGGTGTGTTGATGATGAACTCTTTGCTCTTGTGCTTCAAGTGATAGTCTCCTCAACACTCAACTCTCTCTCAAAGGATTTGATTTGGTGGAAAGATGATTTGAGTGGAAAGCAACTTGAGGAAGGCTAGAGATCAAGATTTATGTGGTTGGATTGGAATATCTTGACCTCAACACAAGTGTAGGTGGTTCTCTCTCAGAAAAATGTATGTTGGAAGTGTAGGCATGTTCTGATGGCTCTCTCTCCGAATGAAGAGTTGGTGGAGGGGTATATATAGCCTCCACACAAAATCTAACCGTTACACACAAATCACCAAACTCGGTGGGACCGAATCATATAACTCGGTCGGACCGATTTAGTTCAAAATGTGAACGTTAGGATTTTCGGTGGGACCGACATGATCAACTCGGTGGGACCGATGTGCTAGGGTTAGGGTAAAACCTTATCTCGGTTGGACCGATTACACAAACTTGGCGGGACCGATTTGGGTAATAAGCAAAACAGAGAGCTGGCCAAGCAAACTTGGTGGGACCGATTTCAAATTTCGGTGAGACCGAAATTAATGCGATAGGAAACAAAGAGTTTGCAAGCCCATCTTGGTGAGACCGAGATCCCATCGGTGAGACCGAATTGATTAGGGTTTCTGGTAGTGGCTATGTCAAGTGAGCTCGGTGGCGCCGTATAGAAAGTTTCGGTGGGGCCGAGTTTGACTTTTGGTTTGGGCAAAATGTGGATGTGAGAAAGTGGTTGAGGGCTTTGGAGCATATCACTAAGCACTTTGAGCAAGCAAGCCATTAAGCAACACCTCATCCCCTCTTAATAGTATTGGCTTTCCTATGGACTCAATGTGATCTTGGATCACTAAAATGAAAAATGTAGAGTCCTGAGCTTTGAGCTTGAGCCAATCATTTGTCTTCATCATCTTGAAGGGGTCCCACATCCTCTATTCCATGTCACTCCACTGTTGGACTTATCTGAAATATTCTAGATGAAAGTATTAGTCCAACAAGAGATATGTTGACATTAATTACCAAAATCACCCAGGGAGCATTTGTGCTTTCAATCTTCTCCTTTTTGGTAATTGATGACAACATACATCAAAGCTTTAGATAAAGATATAGAGAATAACAAGTAAAGCTTTGGAAGGACATGTAACATGCATAGGTCCCCCCCTATACGTATGCAATCATGTAAATATGGAATACAAGAACATGTGAATGCATAGCATGATAGAGTAAGCAATGTGTTACATGTATCTTGGCAATATGCATCAGAGCAAAAGATGTAAATATAGGAAATGTACCTACATGCTCATGAGTCTTTCTTGCAAACAATATGTACATCAACAAGAAGTCCTTATGCACATGAGTGTGATGCATATACTTACCTTGTGGTATTGAGTTGGCTTAGGAGGAAATGAACCTGAGAAAACAGGGTTAGATAACACAGATACGTCTACAAGCCAGAGCAAACAAAAGAAACCACAAGAGTACCAAGACTGGGATGACATGTAGTGAGTGAGTACTGAGTACTCTATTTGATATAGACATGTCCCCAAAAGGTAAAGATATGCAATGAATTCACAGATTTCCTTCCCTAGCAGTCTGTCTCCCCCTGAATCTTGTATTGGACAATGGGAGAACATAGGGAAACAAAAATCAGAGCAAAACATATCATAACTATAACATAGACATGTCTTTCCCCTCTTAAAGACATGTGACTTCTCTCCTCTTGAGTACCAAGCATCTGGGGCCTTTGATGTGATTACCTCTCTCTCCCTTTTTCTCTTTCTCCCCCTTTGAAGAGAATAAGATTTGATGTGATCTCTCTCCCCCTTTGACATCAATTTCTGAGAAGAGATCTTCTGGAGTGTGAGTCAAATAGGTTTGGTCCTTGAGTCACAGAGCAAAGCAGCATATAGATTGTGATGCTGGTAGAGGACAAGAATCATCGAGTGGAGCTGGAATAAAACTATAGGAAGAACTGGCAAACTGTCTTCTCTACAGTGAAATCGGTGATACCGAGTTGTAGTCTTCGGTGGCACCGAGTTGGTTCAGTGTGACCGAAAGCAACATATCAGTATGACCGAGTCCAACATAGAGAGAACACTTGTCACCTCGGCTCACTAGGCAAATAAGATCTCACGAAGATTTGCAAGGAATTAACTGAAGGACTTTCAAGGAATTGGATGCAGGGAAATGCAGGACTACAACAAAGAAAAGAAAATCTAGATGAAGTATGCAAAAACTCAAGAAAACACTAGAGAACTTCATCTAGAATTGGGCGGTGACAAAGTCACCTATGTTAGAGTATATTGACCGAGGAGTCAAGTGAGAACACTTGATCGTAAGTCATACTCATCGTTTAAGCTCAAAATGGGGTTACCATTTTTCGTTTAAGCATTTGATGTGTTCACATCTTGTTGAGTTGCTTTGACCTATGTCTTGAGGTAAAGCTTCTCTAAGATGGAATGACATACCTTGAGTGGTGGGTTGATCTTGATCATGTAGTTGAACTTGCGTGGGGTGCTCAAAGTTGATGTAGCGCAAGAATGGTTGGGAGCACCACTTGGAGTTGAGTTCATCTACCTACATGGGTTAGTTTTGCAAGGAAGAGCACTTGTGTATCCAAAATGACAATCATGAAATTTGATACCAAATGAAATTTGATACATAGGATTTGTCAAAGGATATGTTGAAGGGTTTCATGCTTCCTTCTTTTCAACCACCATGGAGTAGAGACTTGGTGATGTAGAGATTGCTCAAGATGTGAATGAGTTGCAATCTCATAGATTTAGATTCATCCAAGTACCTACAAAGGTTAGATAGTATGCAAGGGTGCGAATATATCCAAGACATATGATCATCATCATAAGAGAAAAGTCAAGGATTAGTCATAGGCTCATGCCTTGCATGTATCCAAATGGAGTTCCTACTCCAAGTTTGAAGCATCAATGATGTTCAATTCACCTCTCAAATGGAAAAAGACTTTCTCATCAAGCGGTTTGGTGAATATATCCACCAATTGCTTATCGGTATGAACATGTTTAAGATCAATGTCCCCTATAGCAACATGATCTCGGATGAAATGGCAACGAACTTCAATATGCTTACTTCGAGAATGTCGCACGGGATTGTGAGCAATCTTAATAGCACTCCCATTGTCACAAAGTAATGGAACATGTTTCACATGGATCCCATAATCTTTAAGAGTTTGGGTCATCCAAAGTAATTGAGCACAACATGAACCGGCGGCAATGTATTCCGCTTCGGCGGTGGATAAGGATACCGAGTTTTGTTTCTTACAAGACCAAGACACAAGAGATCTACCAATAAATTGACAAGTACCCGAAGTGGACTTTCTATCAACCTTGTCTCTGGCATAGTCCGAGTCGGAATACCCAACAAGATCAAAAGAAGACCTCTTAGGATACCAAATGCCAAAATTTGGTGTATGTATTAAGTATCTCACTATCCTTTTCACAATTTTAAGATGACATTCTTTGGGGGCCGCTTGATATCATGCACACATGCACACACTTAGCATAATATCGGGACGAGAGGCACATAGATATAACAACGATCCAATCATAGAGCGATAAACCTTTTGATCAACCGGTTTACTATCCTTAGTCAAATCAAGATGTCCACTAGTAGGCATGGGAGTTTTCATACCTTTGCTTTCTTGCATGTTGAACTTCTTGAATAAGTCCTTGGTGTACTTTGTTTGAGAGACAAAGGTGCCTTCCTTAGTTTGCTTGATTTGCAAACCAAGAAAGAACTTGAGTTCACTCATCATAGACATCTCAAACTTCTCTGACATTAGTTTTCCAATCTTCTCACTAAAATGAGGGTTAGTTGAGCCAAATATGATATCATCAACATAAATTTGGCATACAAATAATTCACCATTAACCCTTTTAGTAAAAAGAGTAGAATATATCTTTCCAATCTCAAAACCTTTTTCAATAAGGAACTTGGTCAAGCATTTATACCACGCTCTAGGAGCTTGTTTAAGACCATAAAGAGCTTTGTGAAGTTTGTAAACATGATCAGGTTTCTTAGGATTGATGAAGGCAGGAGGTTGTTTAACATAAACCTCCTCCTCAATCTCACCATTTAGAAAGGCACTCTTAATGTCCATTTTGTATAAAGTGATATCATGGTGATTAACATAGGCAAGTAAGATGTGGATGGACTCAAGTCTAGCAACGGGGGCATATGTCTCACCATAGTCCATAGCTTCGACTTGAGTGTATCCTTGGGCGACGAGACGAGCTTTGTAGCGGATGACTTGACCATCTTCGTCTTGCTTGTTGAGAAACACCCATTTGGTACCAATGATGTTGTGGTTGTTGTCGGGCTTCTCGACCAATGTCCACACTTGGTTTCTCTCAAAGTTGTGTAGCTCTTCATGCATGGCATTTATCCAATCCAGATCTTCCAATGCTTCTTCAACCTTCATAGGTTCAATGCTAGAGATGAATGAATAATGTTCACAAAAATTAGACAAATGAGTTTTAGAGTGAGTGATTCTCCTGGTTTTAATATAATTGTAGATTTGCTCGACGGGATGGTCTCTAGCGACTCTTGCTCGAACTCGTGGGAGATTTTGCTTGGGTCGGGGTGGAACATCTTCTTCATCATCTTGTCCTTTTTCTTGGCCTTCTTCATTGTTGACGTTGTCGTTCTCTTGTCGTGGTGGAGAAGGAGGTTGATGAGGTTCATCTTGGTGTACTTCCTCGTTTTCTTCATCTTGATGTGTCCCACTCGTGGATGCTTTCGTATCAACTCTTGGTTCACCTTGTCGTGAGGTAGAAGCTTCCACTTGGACGGACGAGGTACTCTCCTTCACCTCAGTTGGACGGATCTTGCCAATAGACAAGTCTTGGATTGCTTTCGAAGGATCTTTATCTCCTACATCAATTGGTAATTGCTCTACTTGTGAGCCGTTAGATTCATCAAACTTCACATCTACCATTTCTTCAACCTTTCAGGTGAAATTGTTGTAGACACGGTAATTGTGAGAGTTTGAGCCAACCAAGTAGGAAACCTTCGTGAGATTTAGGAGCAAATTTAGAACGACGATGCTTATCAAGAATGTAACACTTTGAGCCAAATACTCGAAAGTATCCAACTTGGGGTTTGTTACCGGTGAGGAGCTCATAAGCCGTCTTGCCGAGTAGCTTGTGAAGATACAAGTGATTCATTGCATGAGAAGCTGTCTCAACGGCTTCCGCCCAAAAGTGTTTTGGAGTCTTGTACTCATCAAGCATCGTTCTTACCATCTCAATAAGGGTTCAGTTCTTCCTCTCAACAACTCCATTTTGTTGAGGCATGTACGTAGCCAAAAACTCATGTGAAATCCCTTCTTCGTCAAGAAAGGTGTCCACATTTGCGTTCTTGAACTCCGTTCCATTGTCACTACGAACCTTCTTGATCTTCAATTCAAATTGATATTGGGCCTTCCTAGCGAAGTTCTTGAAGATCTTTTGGACCTACGATTTATCATCAAGAAAGAACACCCACGTAAATCTTGAAAAATCATCAACTATAACTAGACCGAATGAGTTACCACCGAGAGTCTTATAGGCATTGGGACCAAAAAGATCCATATGAAGTAGCTCGAGCGGTCTTCTTGTGGTCATAATGTTCTTCACGGGGTCACTTCCTCCAACTTATTTTCCTGCTTGACAAGCACTACAAAGTCTATCCTTGTCAAATATAACATCTTTTACTCCAAGGATATGATCACCTTTAATAAGCTTATCAAGATTTCGCATGTCCACATGACCTAACCTTCTATGCCACAACCAACCTTTTAAGGATTTAGCAATTAGGCAAGTTCTAGGTTGAGCCTTTTTAGTGAAATCAACAATGTAAAGATCACCTCTACGTGTACCGGTAAATACCATTTTATGATTATCTCTACGAAACACTTGGCAATCTACTTCAGCAAATAGGACACTGAAACCAAAGTCAGCAAGTCTAGATACGGAAAGTAAATTGTAGCCAAGATATTCAACGAGCATAACATTTTGTATGGAGCTATCATGCGAGATGGCCACCTTAACAAGGCCAACCACCTTACCCTTTGAGTTATCACCAAAAGTGACATACTTTCGAGGGCCATTGTTTTCAGCAAGCTCACGAAACATATCTTTGTCTCCGGTCATATGATTAGTACATCCACTATCAAGGACCCATTCCTTTCCTCCAGCCATGTAGCCATGAAGATTAGCCATAAGACCAAAATGTCTCATCGCATCATCGAGATCATAGTCACTATCATCATTCTCATCATAGTATCCATGTTCAACGTTATCATGTGATGGACCAATTCCTAGAGAGAGTGATTCCTTAGAAGTATGACCGTAACAATGTTCATCTCTATGAATTCTAATGACTTCGGAAATGATATTGCTAATGATTCCAACATCTCCTTTTGCACTCGTAAGATTAGTAAGCTCAAATAAGCAATCACCAAATTTGGGATCATTGGAACTCATCTTATTCAAGGCAATAGACTTATGAAGAATCTCATCTAGATTTTTCAAGGAATAATTTAGGAATCGTTCCTCAAGGAATCTCCATAAGGTGTAGGCACAATCAAGAGTAGGCAAGCTAGCAAGCAAGTTTCTAGGAAAACCTCTAGTAATTAAATTGACAGTTCTAAGATTATGGATCATGTCAATAGATTCATCAAGGGTAGGATGCAAAGGATCAACATGAGGTGCACAAGGGCTAGTAATGTACTTGTTCAAATGATATTCATTGACAATATCAAGCATCTCATTTTTCCACTCATGAAAGTACTCTCCATCAAGTATAGGCACTCTACGTCTAAGACTCCCCAACGTAGACTCATCCATCTTCCTCCAAAGGTGTTTAAACCAAAGCAATGGAGACCAATGCTCTGATACCAACTGAAAGGATCGAGAAGAGGTGTCTAGAGGGGGGTGAATAGACTCTTAGCAAGAAAAGTTGCAGTTTTTAATTTCTTTAAGTTGAAGTGGAGTTTTGGCACAGGTTTAAACATTCACAATACATATCAAGCAAGCATGACAAGAGTATATGAGCAGCGGAAAGTAAATCATGCAAGTTGCAAGAATGTAAAGGGATGGGATTGGAGTGCGCAAACGCAATTGGAGACACGGAGATTTTTGGCGTGGTTCTGATAGGTGGTGCTATCGTACATCCACGTTGATTGAGACTTCAACCCACGAAGAAGCAACCTTGTCTATCCCACCATGGCCATCGCCCACGAAGGACTTGCCTCACTAGGGTAGATCTTCACGAAGTAGGCGATCTCCTTGCCCGTACAAACGGTTGGAGATATGCCCTAGAGGCAATCATGTATGATGATATTTCCTATGTGTTTATGAATAAAGATAGTCCTTGGACATTATTAATGATGTGTATCAGCAAGTACGTGACTTGTTTGTGGGACTATGCATTGTATGATGACTGTCCTAAAAGGTCCATAGTCGAAAGGGCTGTGTGGACGCGCAACCAACTAGACTAGCATATGACACGGTCAATGGCTTGGTCTCATTGGCCATGGAGCATTGGATGCTAACCGGATAATATGGACTTGGAAGGATCTGGTCGGATTCGACGTAGTCGGATCCGAGTCGAGATAAGGTCCGAGTCAGATAGACCCAACTATGAGACGCAGCGATATGTCATATGTGAGTCTCGAGTACAACATATGTTCTATGTCCTAAGACCTGAGTTGACGCCTGTACTCGGGATGGTGATAGACTTGCTTTGGGCCAACCAAACGCTACTTTGTGACTGGGTAGTTACAAAGGTAGGTTTCGGGCTTGTCCAGACCCATGCTGCGAGACATGGTCGAGCAAGATGGGATTTGCCCCTCCGATCAGGAGAGATATACTCTGGGCCCCTCGTGTGACCCGACCAGGATAAGCATGGCCATGCGACAAGGATTATGAGATAATCCGGTTTGTGGTCGGCATCACTGGAAAGAGAAAGAGGCCGGGCTAGCACAAGGATGACAGACTCGCCTTGAGCCCGACAACATATATCATGTGGCAAAAGGAATGTAAGTATGATGTACAGGTTCGCCTAACCAGCTTCATAGTCTGTTTGGTGTTCGGCATGCCTTGCTAGAGGACGCTACCAACTGTGTAGTTCGGAGGTGATCTAAACTGCGACCAAGCCGGCTTGAACCTAAGGGGTCGCGCACTTAAGGGAAGGAACCTACGAGGTCGGATCCGAAGACACTGGTCGGATGTGATCGGAGCTGTATTCGGATTGTGGCCAAGTAGACTTATGGGCTTTAGGGTTTGTGCAAGGCCCAAGTGTTGATCCTGCGATGGACGCATATATAAAGTGGAGGTGCCACACACTCACGTAATTGATCGCTTCGGCGCTGTCACTAGGGTTTGCATGTGTTGCGAATAGACACCTCCACTCACCGCCGGTTGTGTGATCGGACCTAGCAGTCCGCCGCACGACGTTCCTCCTACCCGCGTGGATACTGTTAGAGGCGGTGCACTTGCGCCGCTCCAGCAAACCTGTACGTGGGAACCGACTACCGGCTGTATGAGGGAGATCGGACGAGGAGGAGACGATCCACGCGGACGTGCTGCCCCAACTCTTCTTCCGCTGCACGGCACTGCGTGTCTAGTGGTAACGAACTGTGATCCATCTCCCGTAGCATGTTCTTGGTTGTTCTGCGCGTAGGAAAATTTTATTTTGCAGTCGACGCACCCTACCGTAGAACCCCATAGTGGTATCAGAGATTCTACTATAGGATTTGGATTCAGATCATATGCATATTAGATATGTGGAGGTGATAGATGAGATCTATTGTCGTTGATAAGATCGGCTGTGTGCATGGTTGATGAGATCAACTGCACATGGGGATCGATGTGGCTATGTTTTCTGATGATCGGAATCGATGAGGTCGTGACACAACCTACCCCTACCGGTCGGTATTCGCCATCGGGGTTAATAGTGCAACGTAAATCCAAATCGGGCTCGCGATGATCGATAAGATCGGTTAGATCAGAAAATTCGGCGTGATCGGAGTTCAGATGTGATATGTGATTCCCGAAAACGTCGGGCGCTGCCCGCACCGGCGAGGGGCGCTGCCCCTTCGAACCCCGCCCGCTAACCGGCTAGCGGGTCCGTGATACGTCTCTAATGTATCTATAGTTTTTGATTGCTCCATGCTATTATATTATCTATTTTGGATGTTAATGGCCTTATTTTTACACTTTTATATTATTATTGGGACTAACCTATTAACCGGAGGCCCAACCCAAATTGCTGTTTTTTTTGCCTATTTTAGAGTTTCGCCAAAAAGGAATATCAAACAGAGTCCAAACAGAATGAAACCTTCGGGAGCGTTATTTTTGGAACAAACGTGATCCAGGAGACTTGGAGTGGACGTCAAGAATCAACCAAGGAGGCCACGAGGCAGTGGTGCGCCCACCACCCCTGGGCGCGCCCTCCACCCTCGTGGGCCCCTTGTTGCTCCACCGACCTACTTCTTTCTCCTATATATATCCATGTACCCCACAAACATCCAGGAGCACCACGAAAACCTAATTCCACCGCCGCAACCTTCTATACCCAAGAGATCCCATCTTGGGGCCTTTTCCGGAGCTCCACCGGAGATGGCATTGATCACGGAGGGCCTCTACATCAAATTCATGGCCCCTCCGATGATGTGTG
Source organism: Triticum urartu (assembly GCF_003073215.2). Lineage (NCBI taxonomy): Eukaryota > Viridiplantae > Streptophyta > Magnoliopsida > Poales > Poaceae > Triticum > Triticum urartu. The sequence continues at coordinate 515,401,375 of NC_053023.1, forward strand.
AGTAGTTTACTTCAGACCTTCGGGTCCATAGCTAGTAGCTAGATGGCTTCTTCTCTCTCTTTGGATCTCAATACAAAGTTCTCCTCGATTCTCTTGGAGATCTATTCGATGTAATCTTCTTTTGCGGCGTGTTTGTCGAGATCCAATGAATTGTGGGTTTATGATCAAGTTTATCTATGAACAATATTTGAATCTTCTCTGAATTCTTTTATGTATGATTGGTTTATCTTTGCAAGTCTCTTCAAATTATCAGTTTGGTTTGGCCTACTAGATTCATCTTTCTTGCAATGGGAGAAGTGCTTAGCTTTCGGTTCAATCTTGCGGTGCTCGATCCCAGTGACAGAAAGGGAAATGACACGTATTGTATTTTTGCCATCGAGGATAAAAAGATGGGGTTTATATCATATTGCATGAGTTTCTTCCTCTACATCATGTCATCTTGCTTAAGGCGTTACTCTGTTCTTATGAACTTAATACTCTAGATGCATGTTGGATAGCGGTCGATGTGTGGAGTAATAGTAGTAGATGCAGAATCGTTTCGGTCTACTTGTCTCGGACGTGATGCCTACATACATAATCATGACTAGATGTTCTCATAATTATTCGCTTTTCTATCAATTTCTCGACAGTAATTTGTTCACCCACCGTAATACTTATGCTATCTTGAGAGAAGCCACTAGTGAAACCTATGGCCCCCGGGTCTATTTTCCATCAGTCAAGTTTTCAATATACTTTATTTTGCTATCTTTTACTTTCAATCTATATCATAAAAATACCAAAAATATTTATCTTATTATTATCATCTCTATCAGATCTCACTCTTGGAAGTGGCCGTGAAGGGATTGACAACCCCTTTATCGCGTTGGTTGCGAGGTTCTTATTTGTTTGTGTAGGTACGAGGTGACTCACGCATGGTCTCCTACTGGATTGATACCTTGCTTCTCAAAAACTGAGGGAAATACTTACGCTGCTTTACTGCACCACCCTTTCCTCTTCAAGGGAAAACCAACGCAGTGCTCAAGAGGTAGTAAGAAGGATTTCTAGCGCCGTTGCCGGGAGGCTCACGCCAAGTCAAGTCAAGATTTGATCTCCCACCAATGTGCGATTTCTGGCGCCGTTGCCGGGGAGATCTACGCCAAGTCAAGACATACCAAGTACCCATCACAACTCTTATCCTTCACACTAGATTATTTGCCATTTTCCTCTCGTTTTCCTCTCCCCCACTTCACCCTTGCCGTTTTATTGACCCTCTTTTCCTTTCGCCCTCTCTTTTTCCATTCCCCTTCTCTTTTTCAATTTGCCTCTTTTGCCTGTTTCTTGTTTGCTTGTGCATGGGGTTGCTTGCTTGTCACGATGGCTCAAGATAATACTAAATTGTGTGACTTTGCCAATACCAACAATAATGATTTTATTAGCACTCCGATTGCTCCTCTTACCAATGCTAAATCTTGTGAAATTAATACTGCTTTGCTGAATATTGTCATCAAAGATCCATTTTGTGGCCTTCCTAGTGAAGATGCCGCTTCCCATCTAAACAACTTTGTTGATTTGTGTGATATGCAAAAGAAGAAAGATGTGGATAATGATATTGTAACTTAAGCTATTTCCGTTTTCACTTAGAGATCGTGCTAAAGCTTGGTTTTCGTCTTTGCCTAAAAATAGTATTGATTCATGGAATAAGTGCAAAGATGCTTTTATCTCTAAGCATCCCCCCCCCGCTAAGATCATCTCTCTTAGAAACGATATTATGAATTTTAAGCAACTTGATCATGAACATGTTGCACAAGCTTGGGAGAGGATGAAATTAATGATACGTAATTGCCCTACACATGGATTGAATTTATGGATGATTATATAAAAAGTTTATGCCGGATTGAATTTTGCTTCTAGATTTTAGATTCGGCCACGGGAGGCACTTTTGTGGAAATCACTTTAGGAGAAGCTACCAAACTCCTAGATAATATTATGGTTAATTATTCTCAATGGCACATTGAAAGATCCACTAGTAAAAAGGTGCATGCAATTGAAGGGATTAATGTTTTGAGTGGAAAGATGGATGAACTTATGAAATTGTTTGCTAATAAGAGTGCTCCTATTGATCCTAATGATATGCCTTTGTCTACTTTAATTGAGAATAATAATGAATCTATGGATGTGAATTTTGTTGGTAGGAACACTTTTGGTAACAACGCGTATAGAGGTAATTTTAATTCTAGGCCGTTTCCTAGTAATTCCTCTAATAATTATGGTAATTCCTACAACAATTCCTATGGAAATTATGATAAGATTCCCTCTGATTTTTAATCTAATATTAAAGAATTTATTACTTCGCAATAGAGTTTCAATGCTTTGATTGAAGAAAAATTGCTTAAGATTGATGAGTTGGCTAGGAACGTGGATAGAATTTCTCTTGATGTTGATTATTTGAAACTTATATCTATTCCACCTAAGCATGATATCAATGAGTCTCTCAAATACATGAGAATTTCCATTGATGAGTGCAAAGAAAGAACCGCTAGGATGCGTGCTAAGAAAGATTGTTTTGTAAAAGTGTGTTCTTCTAGTTTTCATGATAATAAGGATGAAGATCTAAAAGTTATTGATGTGTCCCCTATAAAATCTTTGTTTTTCAATATGAATCTTGATAATGATGGGACTGGAGATGAGTCAACTTTAGTTAGAAGGCGTCCCAAAAATTCGGAGTTTTTAGATCTTGATGCAAAAATTGTTAAAAGTGGGATTGAGGAGGTCAAAACTTTAAATAGCAATGAACCCACTATCTTGCATTTCAAGGAGTTTAATTATGATAATTGCTCTTTGCTAGATTGTATTTCCTTGTTGCAATCCATGCTAAATTCTCCTCATGCTTATAGTCAAAATAAAGCTTTTACTAAACATAACGTTGATGCTTTGATGCAATCTTATGAAGAAAAGCTTGAGTTGGAAGTTTCTATCCCTAGAAAACTTTATGATGAGTGGGAACCTACAATTAAAATTGAAGATCATGAATGCTATGCTTTGTGTGATTTGGGTGCTAGTGTTTCCACGATTCCAAAAACTTTGTGTGATTTGCTAGGTTTCCGTGAATTTGATGATTGTTATATAAACTTGCACCTTACGGATTCCACTATTAAGAAACCTATGGAAAAGATTAATGATTTTCTTATTGTTGCAAATAGGAATTATGTGCCCGTAGATTTCATTGTTCTTGATATAGATTGCAATCCTTCATGTCCTATTATTCTTGGTAGACCTTTCCTTAGAACGATTGGTGCAATTATTGATATAAAGGAAGGGAATATTAAATTCCAATTTCCATTAAGGAAAGGCATGGAACACTTACCTAGAAAGAAAATTAAATTACCATATGAATCTATTATGAGAGCCACTTATGGATTGCCTACCAAAGATGGCAATACCTAGATCTATCTTCGCTTTTATGCCTAGCTAAGGGCGTTAAACGATAGCGCTTGTTGGGACGCAACCCAATTTTATTTTTGTTCTTTGATTTTTGTTACTATTTAGTAATTAAAAATTTATCTATCCTCTGTTTTGGTTGTGTTTTTTGTGTTTAATTAGTGTTTGTGCCAAGTAGAACCGTTGGGAAGACTTGGGGAAAGTCTTTTTGATCTTGCTGTAAAAAACAGAAACTTTAGCGCTCACGAGAATTGCTGCCATTTTTTATTGAAGAGTGATATTTAGTTAATTATTTTTGAAGATGATTAATATATAAATTCCTCACTTTAAGCAATTTATTTTAGAATATTTGGGGTTCCATAAGTTTGCGTTAGTTACATATTACTACAGACTATTCTGTTTTTGACAGATTCTATTTTTCGTGTGTTGTTTGCTTATTTTGATGAATGTATGGCTAGTAAAAGAGTTTATAAACCATAGAGAAGTTGTAATACAGTAGGTTTAACACCAATATAAATAAATAATGAGTTTATTACAGTATCTTGAAGTGGTATTTTGTTTTCTTTTGCTAACGGAGCTCACGAGATTCTCTTGTTAAGTTTTGTGTTGTGAAGTTTTCAAGTTTTGGGTAAAGATTTGATGGATTATGGAATAAGGAGTGAAAATATCCTAAGCTTGGGGATGCCCATGGCACCCCAATGTAAAATACTAGGACACCAAAAAGCCTAAGCTTGGGGATGCCCCGGAAGGCATCCCCTCTTTTGTCTTCGTTCATCGGTAACTTTACTTGGAGATATATCTTTATTCACCACATGATATGTGTTTTGCTTGGAGAGTCTTTTATTATTTGAGTCTTTGCTTTTTAGTTTAGCACAATCATCCTTGCTGTACACACCTTTTGATAGAGACACAAATGAATTAGAATTTATTTGAATACTCTATGTGCTTCACTTATATCTTTTGAGCTATATAGTTTTTGCTCTAGTGCTTCACTTATATATTTTAGAGCACGATGGTGGTTATATTTTATAGAAATAATTGATCTCTCATGATTCACTTATGTTATTTTGAGAGTCCTTTAGAACAACATGGCAATTTGCTTTTAGGCATAATAAAAACTTTCATATAAGTGCATTGAATACTAAGATTGTTTTGAGATATCGATATGGTGATATTAGAGTCATACTAGTTGAGTAGTTGTGAATTTGAGAAATACTTGTGTTGAAGTTTGTGATTCCCATAGCATGCATGTATGGTGAACCGTTATGTGATGAAGTCGGAGCATGATTTATTTATTGATTGCCTTCCTTATGAGTGGCGGTCGGGGACGAGCGATGGTCTTTTCCTACCAATCTACCCCCTAGGAGCATGTGCGTATTACTTTGTTTTGATAACTAATATATTTTTGCAATAAGTATGTGAGTTGTTTATGACTAATGTTGAGTCCATGGATTATACGCACCCTCACCTTTCCACAATTTCTAGCCTCTCTAGTACTGCGCAACTTTCGCCGGTACCATAAACACACCATATACCTTTCTCAAAACAGCCACCATACCTACCTATTATGGCATTTCCATAGCCATTCAGAGATATATTGCCATGCAACTTTCCACCGTTCCATTATTATGACACGCTTCATCATTGTCATATTGCTTTGCATGATCATGTAGTTGACATCGTATTTGTGGCAAAGCCACCGTTCATAATTCTTTCATACATGTCACTCTTGATTCATTGCATATCCCAGTACACTGCCGGAGGCATTCACATAGAGTCATATTTTGTTCTAAGTATTGAGTTGTAATTCTTGAGTTGTAATTAAAAAGAAGTGTGATCATCATCATTATTAGAGCATTGTCCCAGTGAGGAAAGGATGATGGAGACTATGATTCCCCCACAAGTCGGGATGAGACTCCGGACGAAAAAAAGAAGAAGAAAAGAGGCCAAAAGAAAAAAGGAAAGAAGGCCCAAATAAAAATGAAATGAGAGAAAAAGAGAAAAGGGACAATGTTACTATCCTTTTTCCACACTTGTGCTTCAAAGTAGCACCATGATCTTCATGATAGAGAGTCTCTTATGTTGTCACTTTCATAAACTAGTGAGAATTTTACATTATAGAACTTGGCTTGTATATTCCAATGATGGGCTTCCTCAAATTGCCCTAGGTCTTCGTGAGCAAGCAAGTTGGATGCACACCCACTTAGTTTCTTTTATTGAGCTTTCATACACTTATAGCTCTAGTGCATCCGTTGCATGGCAATCCCTACTCACTCACATTCATATCTATTAATGGGCATCTCCATAGCCCGTTGATACGCCTAGTTGATGTGAGACTATCTTCTCCCTTTTTTGTCTTCTCCACAACCACCATTCTATTCCACCATAGTGCTATATCCATGGCTCACGCTCATATATTGCTATATCCATGGCTCACGCTCATAGATTGAAAAAGTTTGAGAACATCAAAAGTATGAAACAATTGCTTGGCTTGTCATCGGGGTTGTGCATGATTTAATATTTTGTGTGATGAAGATAGATCATAGCCAGACTATATGATTTTGTCGGGATAACTTTCTTTGGACATGTTATTTTGAGAAGACATGATTGCTTAGTTAGTATACTTGAAGTATTATTATTTCTATGTCAATATTAAACTTTTATCTTGAATATTTCGGATCTAAACATTCATGCCACATTGAAGAAAAATTACATTGAGAAATATGTTAGGAAGCATTCCACATCAAAAATTCTGTTTTTATCATTTACCTACTCGAGGACGAGCATGAATTAAGCTTGGGGATGGTGATACGTCTCCAACGTATCTATAATTTTTGATTTCTCCATGCTATTATATTATCTATTTTGGATGTTAATGGGCTTATTTTTACACTTTTATATTATTTTTGGGACTAACCTATTAACCGGAGGCCCAGCCCAAATTGTTTTATTCCTATTTTAGAGTTTCGCCGAAAAGGAATATCAAACGGAATGAAACCTTCGGGAGAGTTATTTTTGGAACAAACGTGATCCAGGAGACTTGGAGTGGACGTCAAGAATCAATCGAGGAGGCCACGAGGCAGGGGGGTGCACCTACCCCCTGGGCACGCCCACCCCCTGGACACGCCCTCCACCCTCGTGGGCCCCTCGTTGCTCCATCGACCTACTTCTTCCTCCTATATATATCCATGTACCCCGCAAACATCTAGGAGCACCACGAAAACCTAATTCCACTGCCGCAACATTCTATACCCAAGAGATCCCATCTTGGAGCCTTTTCCGGAGCTCCGCTGGAGGGGGCATTGATCACAAAGGGCCTCTACATCAACTCCATGGCCCCTCTGATGATGTGTGATTAGTTTACTTCAAACCTTTGGGTCCATAGATAGTAGCTAGATGGCTTCTTCTCTCTCTTTGGATCTCAATACAAAGTTCTCCTCGATTCTCTTAGATTGTCGGTGGGAACGACACCTATGGGATCACAAGAAATCCTACTGTGGTTAGCGGGGCGCGGGGTCGTGAGAAGAGCGGATCAAAAAGATAGCACGCGGTTCGTTTATCCAGGTTCGGGCCGCGAGGATGCGTAAAACCCTACTCCTGCTTTGGTGGATTGTATATCTGTGTTCTTGAGCTAGCTATGGGGCGTGAGGAGCTCCAAAAAGCCGAATCCTTCTCCTGGTCGCCTTGGGCCTCCTTTTATAGAAAAAAGGGGTTGCCACAGTGGCACACAGGAGGTGGAAAGGGTACAGTGATGCGAGGTTATCCCTCGCATTACATGACAAGGCACATTTAATGCGTCTTGCTTAGGTGTCCTTGCTTTATCGGGGACGGGGTAGAAACATGTCTCATCCGTTGCCGCTCCTTCTTGTGTCGACACGCGCCGTGGCCAGCGACGCCTGTGATGCCACGTATGTAGGCAGGCAGCTGAGGTGGCGCAGTGGTGGGTCTTCACGAAGATCTGCATGCCACCACGCGGGTGCCTACCCAGCTGGTTGGTGTAGGATCTAGAAGTAGATGTGTCTAGAGGGGGTGATTAGACACTTAGTGTTAAAGTTGCAATTTTTAAGCTTTTTCGGTTTAAGTGGAGTTTAGGCACAATTTCAACACACACAATACATATCAAGCAAGCATGCAAAGAGTATATGAGCAGAGGAATGTAAAGCATGCAACTTGCAAGAATGTAAAGGGAAGGGTTTGGAGAGATCAAACGCAATTGGAGACACGGATGTTTTTCCCGTGGTTCGGATATGTGGTGCTATCCTACATCCACGTTGATGGAGACTTCAACCCACGAAGGGTAACGGTTGCGCGAGTCCACACAGGGCTCCACCCAAGGGCAACGGTTGCGCGAGTCCACACAGGGCTCCACCCACGAAGGGTCCACAAAGAAGCAACCACCCACAACGGGTCCACGAAGAAGCAACCTTGTCTATCCCACCATGGCCATCGCCCACGAAGGACTTGCCTCACTAGCGGTAGATCTTCACGAAGTAGGCGATCTCCTTGCCCTTACAAACTCCCTTGTTCAACTCCACAATCTTGTCGGAGGCTCCCAAGTGACACCTAGCCAATCTAGGAGACACCACTCTCCAAGAAGTAACAAATGGTGTGTAGGTAATGAACTCCTTGCTCTTGTGCTTAAAATGATAGTCTCCCCAACACTCAACTCTCTCTCATAGGATTTGGATTTGGTGGAAAGAAGATTTGAGTGGAAAGCAACTTGGGAAGGCTAGAGATCAAGATTCATATGGTAGGAATGGAATGTCTTGGTCTCAACACATGAGTAGGTGGTTCTCTCTCAGCACATATGAGTTGGAATGGTGTGTGTGTTCTGATGGCTCTCTCATCGAATGAGAAAGAGGTGGAGGGGTATATATAGCCTCCACACAAAATCCAACCGTTACATACAATTTACCAATCTCGGTGGGACCGAATCAGAAAACTCGGTCTGACCGAAATAGTAAACCTAGTGACCGTTTGGAATTTCAGTGGGACTGACATGCAACTCGGTTGGACCGATATGGTTAGGGTTTGGGCATAACGTAATCTCGGTGAGACCGATTACACAAACTCGGTGAGACCGAATTTGGTAATTAGCTAACCAGAGAGTTGGTCAGGCAAACTCGGTGGGACCGATTTGCTCTTTCGGTGAGACCGAGTGGAACTCGGTGAGACCGAAAAGTTACAAAGGGGAAACACTGAGTTTACATTGCAATCTCGGTGGGACCGATTCGCTCTTTCGGTAAGACCGAAAAGTTACGAAAGGGAAACAGAGAGTTTGCAACCCCATCTCGGTGAGACCGAGATCCTTATCGGTAGGACCGAACTGCTAGGGTTTGGCAGTGGCTAATGACAAGTGAAGTTCGGTGGCGCCGGATAGGAAGAATCGGTAGGACCGAGTTTGGCTTAGGGTTTAGGTCATATGTGGATATGGGAAAGTAGTTGAGGATTTTGGAGCATATCATTAAGCACATGAAGCAAGAGGCTCATTAAGCAACACCTCATCCCTCCTTGATAGTATTGGCTTTTCCTATGGACTCAATGTGATCTTGGATCACTAAAATGTAAAAGTGAAGAGTCTTGAGCTTGAATCTTTAGCCAATCCCTTGTCCTTAGCATCTTGAAGGAGTTCCCACAACCTTTAGTCCATGCCACTCCATTGTTGAACTTATCTGAAACATGCTAGATAGAAGTGTTAGTCCAACAAGAGATATGTTGTCATCAATTATCAAAACCACCTAGGGAGCACTTGTGCTTTCAGTTGGGTCGGCAGCTGCATGCATGCGGTGGTGGAGGTTTAGTCGGCGTGGGCCTGATGGTGGCCCTGCGGGTGTCCTCGGTAAGGGCCTTGCCGGGGCCCCGGCAAGGGTCTTGCCGAGGCGCCTGCTATCATCCCCGGAAAGGCGCTTGCCGGGGGCCTTGTGGTCTTCCTCGGCTGGCATCCCACCAAGGGTTGTCGTCTCGTTAGTGCGTATCTGATCTTGAATGTCTTCACAAAGATCTGCATGCCGCCACGGGGATGTCTCCCGAATCCTTGCCCTTTGGGGGCAGTGGACTCAAGGGCGATTTGCTCCGTAGGCGCGGGATGAGTCGCGGCGGCAAGGGTCTTGTCGGGGCTGCTAGAACTGTCTCCCGGCAAGGATCTTGCCGGGGGAGTCCGCTTCGTCCCCTTTTCTCTTCGTGGTCTTGGCCTTGGCGTCGTTCTAGTTCTCTTGAGCTTCGGTCTTACCCTGGCTCACCTCCCTTGCCTTGCTTGGTGTGGTGGTATCCGCAGCTCAGATTGCCCGTGCATAGTTATAGGGGCACAAAAAGTGTACCCCTCTTTTTGTACACCGACAGGAGCCCCCGGGCCTGGGCCACACATAAGCGCAACGCGTTGTTTGGCTAGGCCCAAAAACGGTGCGCGGGCAGGCGGGGCGGTTTTTACCGCGGTAAGATTCTTCGCGCGCTGCGCTTCCCATGATTCCCACGCGTGGCGCGGCGTGGGGAGGTGCGTGTGATGTGGGCAGCATGCGTGGGGTTGGTTCCCGCGGGCATGCGTCACACCACAGTTAATGTGAAAGGAGGCGGCCCGTGTTTCCCCCCATAAAAAAGGAATAACCGCGGGCGCGCTGCTCACTTTCTCCTCTTTCCTCGTGCCTTCTCCAATCTTAGAGCCGCCGTTTCCTCTCTTCCTTCCCTCCTAAGCTTCCGCCGTCGCCCGCCATCGTTGCTTCGCCATCCCCCTTCCTCAGTCCTCTAACTTTCTTAGCCGCCATGGCGCCCAAATCCGCCAAGGGCAAGGGGGTGGCTAAGGGCGCTGGGACTGTGGAGCCGCCGAAGAGTGCGCTATTGGGGGACCGGACGAAATCTGCCTTCTTCTTCCCCTCGAGGGTTAATGTTCGTGAGTCCCGGGCCTCCTTTAGGCCCCTATGGGGAGCGAAGATGGGGGGAGAGAATTCGGGACACCCGGTGACGTGCGTCATTCCTGCTGCTTGCGCCGATCCTGCTCCAAATCAGTATCCCTTTTTCGTCGATTATCTTTCTTACGGGTTATGCCCCCCTTTCTCCGATTTCTTCTGCGACATTATGCACACCTTCAGCTTTCGCCTCTTGGATTTTACTCCGAATGCGGTGGCGTGCATGGCTTTCTTCGCGCATCTTTGCGAAGGTTTTGCCGGGGTGCAGCCCAACACGGCGCTCTTCCGCCATTATTTCTTCCCTCGGATCCAGCCGGGAGGTGCCGTCTCTGGTTGCATCACCTGGATCCCAAGATCCAAGGGGGCGTACCCGGACGGTGCCGTGAGGGAGAGGTGGGAGGAATGGCGTGGCCGGTGGTGCTGGATTGAGGATGAAGACCCGCCGGAATTCTGCAAGGTCCGCCGAGTGCCGCCGGTCCATGGCAGCGATTGGAGCGATGTCGACATCGCCGACGGGAGGCTCACTGTTGCCACTACTAGGATTCTCCGGCTCACCCGGGCCGGACTCACCCTTGAGATGATCGGGGCGGACTTCATTCGCCGCCGGATCGCCCCGTTGCACAACAAGGGGAGGCCAGCTTGGCTCTTTACGAATCCGGCTGACATTATGCGACTCTGTCCCGGCCTCGATCAGAACTTCACAGTGATGGCGCATGCCCACTTCTGCCAGTGGCTTTTCCAGCTTGATGTGGGTTGCGATGGCGAGGTCGAACGGACCGGCAAGGCCGCGAGGGCTGCCACAAAGGTTGGCAAGGCCATCAAGGGGCCGTTTTTCGAGTTGCCAGCGGGGGTGGTCCCATTGTGCAATAATTCACGTCGGTCCGAGATCATCGCTATGATGCCGGACTATAACGCGCACGGCCCTGTCCCGAGCTGGAAGGAGCCGAAGGATGCTGATGTGCAGCAATTCTTTGACACCCTGATCGAGGTGCATGTCAATGCTGACGCCGAGCGGTGGCTTGTCATGGACACCACCCAGGCAGAGCTGGACTACATCGCCACTAGGGCGAGGGAGGCACAGCTTGCCATGGAGGCCGGCAGCGCCAGGGGTGTGGAGGACAAGGCTGCAACGGCAGCGGAGGAAGAGGAGCTCACCCGATGGGCGGCGGCCTCTGGGGAGGTTAGCAGCGCCGACACGGGAGCTCCGCTTGTCGAAGATGCGGCCGACGAGTCATCAAGGGAGGAGGATGTGGCGGCGGGCTCGACGCCAGCCAGGGGAAGAGGGCGAGTCCTGCGGTGGTCTGGCTCCGGCGAGCCGGTCCGTCCCGGCAGGGCTACGCGGCCTCAATTGACCCTGGAGGGGTCCGGGCGTCACACAAGGGCCACGACAGCGAAGAGGCTGACGAAGGCCGCTGAGAAGAAGAAGACAACAGTCCCTTCCTCATCTGGGCGCGCACAAACCCCGCCTTCTTCGCCTCCTCCGGCAGATGTCGACTCGGATGTCGACGCGGCGGTCGCTTTTGATCTCGGGCTTCTAAACCCGAAGAGGAAAAGGAAAGTGGTGGAAGAGGAGGAGGTGGATGACGAGTAAGTACTCCGTTCCTTACTGCCATTTCCATTCCCCCAAATTAAGTCACCTCTCCTGATCCGTTTTTGCTTTTGCAGGGATGCACAGACATTGGCCCAGAGGGTGAAGAGGGCAAAGGCCTCGGCGAGCAGTCATCCCCCGGCTGGGGCTTCAAAGACGCCACTGGTGGTGTTGAGCAGCCCGGACAGCAGCCCCCGGCACAGCCCCCAGCGTAAGTTCGTCACCCTCCTCTTATTCGACATGTGGTAGGCGTTCGATGCTATGGTGTTGAACTTGTTGGGTTTGCAGGAGGGGAGCGGCAGCAGGAGGAGCCGCCGAGGGCTACCCCCAACACACCACCCCCATCGACCACGCCGCCGTGAGAGCGTCCCCGGAAAGGGCATCAAGCACGGAGCCTGCACTCATGGAGGAACAGGGGAACTTGGGCGCTGGTGACTCTGCCATGGCGCCAAATGCTGGCGGGGAGGGGACTTCTGCTTCACAGCCTGGCACTGGTGAGTCGCCTGTCCTCCGTCTTTGTTTTTTCCTTATTCTTTTTCTTGGCTTGATTGCTCCCATTACTGCCCAGGCCCTCCTTCAATAGATACGGAGGACGTGGATACTGTTGTTGGGAATATTGCTGAGGAGTCCGCGGCGGAGGCCGCCAGAGATGTTGACGAGGTCGCCGCCGATGAGGTTGCCAAGGATGCTGCCGAGGACACCGCTGCGGGGGCCGCCAAGGCGACCGGCGAGGCTTCTGCCGAGGGTGCCAGTGGTGGGCCTGCCGAGGAAGCCGGCAAGGCCACCGCCGAGGAAGAGGTGGTTGATGATCAGCCTCCCTCCTCCTCAACCTCGGGCCCCGACAGATATCTGAAGGTGGACGACGATCTTTTCGTCCATCTCCCAGGGGCGTCAAGTTCCCGAGCGCCCGTTGAAGGGGAAGTCTTTGACGACGAGGTGCTTGCCGCCACCGGGCTCGAGGTTGTCGATGTGTCGGGCGTTGGCGGTGATGGTTCTCTAGAAGAGAAGCTTTTCCGTGCTATCGGGGCCAACTTCCGAAGACTCCAGGCGCTCTACCGTGTCCGTCTGGACAAGGTTAAGTCCAGGACAGCAACGGTGGACCAGGCGGAGGTGGATTTCACCAGACTCGCGAGGAGCAGAGGGCCTTTCAGGAGGAATTGGCCAAGCGCAATGTCAAGCTCACCATGAAGATGGCTGACATCGAGAAGGCCCAGGAAAAGGCGGCGAACTTGGCTGCCGCGGCCGAGGCCGTCCGGAACCAGCATCAAGCCGCACTGGATTCCCAGGAAGAGGACCTCACCGTGCGTGAGGCGAAGCTTGCCGCAGCGCTCCGTGGCAAGGATGAGGAGCTCGAGGCGCTTGTCGCGTGGCGGACTCGCGAGCTGGAGTAGAGGCACAAGGAGGCACTCGATGCCCAGGCTCTGGCCCATGCCGGCAAAATAAGGGAGTTGGAGGTGGAGCGGGACGAGCTGAAGGAGCAGGCCCTCAAGCTGTCCAACGAGAAGAGCACGCTCAACAGCGCCTTGGCGGAGGCGCAAGGAGCGGTCATCAGCAGGACTGGGGAGCTCTCCGAAGTGCAAAACTCTGTCAGAGATCTCAAGCTGAAGCTGGAGGATCTCGAGAAGATGTTGTCGGAGAGCAGGGCTCGGGAGGAGACCTTGACCAGGAGCCTGGAGGAGGAGAAACAGCTGCGGGCGAACGAGGCCGCCTCCCACTAGGAATATGTGGCGGGCGAGAACAGATGGATCAGCCGTCTGGAGGACGTCGCAGGCAGGGTCACCTCGCAGTTGGCCACCATGGGGATGCCAAACGTGAGGTACGCCCCTGAGCGTAGCAGGATCGTCAACACCAAGCTGACCCATTTCTTCGAGGGCATCCTTGGAGCCTTGGCTTATCTTCACTCCAACTGAGCGGCCACGTTGGCCGGGGAAGCCCGGCGACTTTGCCCGGGGGTCATGACCAAGGTCCTCACCAAGATGGCGTACTAGAATCCCGACCTCGACTTCGATGCCGCGATGGATAGCTTGCCGGATGGTACCGACCTCACGATGCTCAAGGAGCGCATCAAGCCCGTCATCAGCAGCATCGACGAAATCAAGAGGGTGGAAGGCCAGCACCGGGATTAGGCATCCCATTCTTCACCGCCGCTGCAGGTTCATGACCAAGACAAATTTCATCTTTAGTTAGAACTGCAGCAATGATGTGATGTAATATAACTTTGCAGTACTCCTAATTTCATGCACGTTATTTCCCCGTTCAATTCCTCTTTGTATGCGCGCCCTACGTCGATTGGGTAGGCTCGCCGGCGCGGAAGCCCCTAGCAGCGTTTTGGGGATGGATCCCCATGGGCCTGCTGGGTATGCATGCTACCGGACGAGCCACCTTTCCGTTCTGAACGCGGCCGCTCGAACTGTCGAGCTTGACTCGAGTCAGAATCGAGAGCGTTGTTGATCGCGGAAGGCTACTCTGCCATTCTCGACGCAGCCGCATGAGCTGTTGAGCGGACTCGAAACAGGGCAAGGGCGTTGCCGATCGTGGGAGAGCCCCCTGGCGTGCAGGTTTCTCATACAAAGGCGTGACATCTCCGGGGGGGGGGGGGATAACCTCATATAAGAAGGATAGAACAAATAAGGGTTCAGTGCAACTTAGCTTCTGTTTGCAATCGCTCGAGTGCCGATCTTCTGGCCTCCTTTCTTCTCCAAGGGACATGAAGATGAAGGAGTGCCGGGCTAACTGCTAAAGCCGATTCTCACAACTGCGCTCCCCTACCTGGAGCGCCAAAGATGTCGGTGGGAACGACACCTATGGGATCACAAGAATCTCTATTGTGGTTAGCGGGGCGCGGGGTCGTGAGAAGAGCGGATCAAACAGATAGCACGCGGTTCGTTTATCCAGGTTCGGGCTGCGAGGATGCGTAAAACCCTACTCCTGCTTTGGTGGATTGTATATCTGTGTTCTTGAGCTAGCTATGGGGCGTGAGGAGCTCTAAAAAGCTGAATCCTTCTCCTGGTCGCCTTGGGCCTCCTTTTATAGAAAAAGGGGTTGCCACAGTGGCACACAGGAGGTGGAAAGGGTACAGTGATGCAAGGTTATCCCTCACATTACATGACAAGGCACATTTAATGCGTCTTGCTTAGGTGTCCTTGCTTTATCGGGGACGGGGGAGAAACCTGTCTCGTCCATCGCCGCTCCTTCTTGTGTCGACACGCGCCCTGGCCAGCGATGCCTGTGATGCCATGTAGGTAGGCAGTCAGCTGAGGTGGTGCAGTGGTGGGTCTTCATGAAGATCTGCATGCCGCCACGCGGGTGCCTACCCAGCTGGTTGGGTCGGCAGTTGCATGCATGCGGTGGTGGAGGTTTAGTCGGCGTGGGCCTGATGGCGGCCCTGCGGGTGTCCTCGGTAAGGGCCTTGCCAGGGCCCCGGCAAGGGTCTTGCCGAGGCGCCTGCTGTCATCCCCGGCAAGGCGCTTGCCGGGGGCCTTGTGGTCTTCCTCGGCTGGGATCCCGCCAAGGGTTGTCGTCTCCTTAGTGCGTATCTGATCTTGAATGTCTTCACAAAGATCTGCATGCTGCCACAGGGATGTCTCCCGAATCCTTGCCCTTTGGGGGGCAGTGGACTCAAGGGCGATTTGCTCCGTAGGCGCGGGACGAGTTGCCGCGGCAAGGGTCTTGCCGGGGCTGCTAGAACTGTCTCCCGGCAAGGATCTTGCCGGGGGAGTCCGCTTCGTCCCCTTTGCCCTTTGTGGTCTTGGCCTTGGCGTCGTTCTAGTTCTCTTGAGCTTCGGTCTTACCCTAGCTCACCTCCCTTGCCTTGCTTGGTGTGGTGGTATCCGTGGCTCAGACTGCCCGTGCACAGTTATAGGGGCACAAAAAGTGTACCCCTCTTTTTGTACACCGACAGAGATCTATTCGATGTAATCTTCTTTTGCGGTGTGTTTGTCGAGATCCGATGAATTGTGGGTTTATGATCAAGTTTATCTATGAACAATATTTGAATCTTCTCTGAATTCTTTTATGTATTATTGGTTTATCTTTGCAAAGTCTCTTCGAATTATCAGTTTGGTTTTGCCTACTAGATTCATCTTTCTTGCAATGGGAGAAGTGCTAAGCTTTTGGTCCAATCTTGCGGTGCTCGATCCCAGTGACAGAAAGGGAAACAACACATATTGTATTGTTGCCATCGAGGATAAAAAGATGGGGTTTATATCATATTGCATGATTTTATCCCTCTATATCATGTCATCTTGCTTAAGGCGTTACTCTGTTCTTATGAACTTAATACTCTAGATGCATGCTGGATAGCAGTCGATGTGTGGAGTAATAGTAGTAGATGCAGAATCGTTTCGGTCTACTTGTCTCGGACGTGATGCCTATATACATGATCATGCCTAGATATTCTCATAATTATTCAGTTTTCTATCAATTGGTCGACATTAATTTGTTCACCCACCGTAATACTTATGCTATCTTGAGAGAAGCCACTAGTGAAACCTATGGCCCCCGGGTCTATTTTCCATCATACAAGTTTCCAATCTACTTTATTTTTCTATCTTTTACTTTCAATCTATATCATAAAAATACCAAAAATATTTATCTTATTATTATCATCTCTATCAGATCTCATTCTTGCAAGTGGCCGTGAAGGGATTGACAACCCCTTTATCGCGTTGGTTGCGAGGTTCTTATTTGTTTGTGTAGGTACGAGGTGACTCGCGCGTGGTCTCCTACTGGATTGATACCTTGGTTCTGAAAAACTGAGGGAAATACTTACGCTGCTTTGCTGCACCATGCTTTCCTCTTCAAGGGAAAACCAACACAGGGCTCAAGAGGTAGCAGACCGCCGTGTGCGTAGCGCCTTGTATTTCATACACGATCACTCAAACCGGTAGAATGCGATTCTATGCGTAACTTTGTTTGTAGGTTTGATGTGAATAGTATGGCTCATGTGTATGTGATGCATGTGTGTAAATTATACATGGCCTGCGTGTCATGTTTGTCAGACGACAGGAGCCAAAGTGCTGTCATTATATTGTATAACGACCTGCGTGTCGACTTGTGACTCTATGTAAAATTCATTACTAGTTGTAGTAGTCGGATAATAGAGATCAGGTTGGTGGCTTGGCGTCCCGGTGTGACAAACAAGATGGAGTTCCTAGATGGTCATCGGAGTCGGAGCCGACCTGGAAGAACGTCCATGAAGGAGCCATACTATTTCACAATATATGATTATTTGTGATTGTTATGCTTCGTGTTTTCTATGCATGTTAGAATGGTAGAAAGATCCCTCATGAATATCAAGCAAATTGCCATCCCCGATGTTGCACCTTCGCACGTCAAGTACGTCTAGTAGTGGGCTCATAAAATTGGGGTGCTGCTAGGTGTCCTTGAACTGAAGGGTTTGTGTCAGACACGGACATGCACTGCATTAGGTTAACTTGACAAGGCTATCAAAACGGTTTTGGGCCTTGTGGCAAAAGAGGTCGGGAGCCGGGGTATGAGATACCTACCCGACCGACAGGAGTCGTATAGAGATATGATTAGCAAGGAGTTGCTTACCGGATAGGCATGTTGTCTAGCAGTGATGCTAAAGCTCACTAGTCGCATGTGCTAGTCGGATCCTGAATCACTGAGAGTTTGCGGAGGGATGCTGACTTTAGTGGGAGTATTTCTGTTTAAGGCTAGAATTACTCTACATAAACACATTGCTTAGTGATTGCATATTTTTCTGTTGTAGATTAATGGCACCACCTGCTCAACCCAACTTTGCATTGAAATCAATTCTGGAAAAGGATAAACTGAATGGAACAAACTTTACTACCTAGTATAGAAATTTGAGAATTGTTCCCAAGCATGATAAAAAGGAATATGTTCTAGAGGATCCGCTTCCAGAGGAACCTGCCGATAATGCTAGTACCACAACCAAGAATGCCTAGTAGAAACTCATTGATGAATCAAACGAGATCAACTGCCTCATGCTGGCTTGTATGGAGCCCGATTTGCAGTAGCATTTCGAAGACGCTGGGGCTTTCGATATGATCGAGAGTCTCAAGAGCATGTTTCAGGTGCAGGCTAGGACCGAAAGGTTCAACATTTGGCGATCCTTGATGGATTGTAAGCTGAAGGAAGGTGGTCCACTAAGCCCGCATGTGATCAAGATGATCGGATATGTGCAAGCTTTGGATCGGTTGGGCTTTCTACTCTTGGATGAGCTGGCTACTGATGCAGTTCTGGGTTCTCTTCCGCCCAGCTATGGGACATTCATCTCGAACTATCATATGCATGGCATGGATAAGAAGCTCACTGAATTGCATGGGATGCTCAAAGTGGCAGAGCAGGATATTAAGAATGGCACGCATCAAGTGTTGATGGTGCAGAAATCGGCTAAGTTCAAGAAGAGTTGGTCCAAGAAAAAGGCTAAGGCAAAGGGCACGGAGATGGTAACCTCCGCCGCTGCGCCGAAGTCTGGACCGAACTCAAAGAGCATTTGCTATCATTGCAAGGAAACTGGTCACTGGAAGAGGAACTGTAACAAGTGGCCTGCAGAGCATGGCAAGAAGGCCGGGAATGCTGCTTCAGGCAAAGGTACACTTGTTGCATATGTTATAGACATTTACCTTGCTGACATACCTAGCAGCTCTTGGGTATTTGATATCGGATCGGTTGTTCACATTTGCAACTCGATGTAGGGGTTGGTAAGAACTAGGCATGTGGCGCAATGGGAGACTGACATCAGGGTCGGCAACAAAGCAAGAGTTGCTACGTTGGATGTCGGCACGATGCAGCTCCAGCTTCCTTCTGGATTTATTTTGGAATTGAATAATTTTTATTACATTCATGCACTTAGTTGGAACATTATTTCTGCCTCATGCTTGACGAGTCAGGGTTATGAATTCAATTTAAAGGACAATGGTTCTTCGATTTATTTGAATGGTATGTTGCACGGCTATGCACCCATTGTTGATGGGTTATTTATATTGAATCTAGATCAGGAACCGGTCTATAACATGAATGTCAAGAGGCATAATCCTAATGAGATAAATCTGACATACTTCTGGCATTGCCGGCTTGGACACATTAGTCTGAAACACATGAATAAGCTCCATGATGATGGACTCCTCACTTCGACCGACTTTGGGTCGTTCAAGACATGCGAATCATGCTTGCTCGGCAAGATGACTAAGTCTCCTTTCGCAAAGAGTTGTGAGAAGGCATCCGAGCTGTTGGGACTGATACACAAAGATGTTGTGGACCAATGAGCACAACTGCCAGAGGTGGCTATCAGTACTTTGTGACTTTTACCGACAACTTGAGTAGATATGGATATATCTATTTGATGAGGCACAAGTCGGAGACTTTTGAAAAGTTGAAAGAGTTTCAAAACGAGGTTGAGAATCAGCTCGGCAAGACTATGAAACTTCTATGATCTGATCATGGAGGTGAGTACATGAGCCAAGAGTTTGATGATCATCTGAAAAGCAGAGGTATAGTACCTTAGCTCACACCTCCGGGTACGCCACAGAGAAATGGTGTATCGGAATGGAGGAATCATGCCTTGTTGGACATGGTTTGATCTATGATGAGCAAGTCGGATTTACCCTTGTCATTCTGGGGACACGCTCTAGAAATTGCAGCTTTCACACTTAGCAGGGTACCATCAAAATCCGTAGACAAGACACCACATGAGATGTGGACCGGGAAGAGTCCCAGTTTGTCTTTTCTAAAGATTTGGGGTTGTGAAGCATTTGTCAAGAAACATATGTCAGACAAGCTTACACCCAAGTCGGATAAATGCATATTCGTGGGATATCTGAGGGAAACCTTGGGATATAGCTTCTACAACCGGGAAGAGAACAAAGTGTTTGTTGCTCGGAATGGGGTTTTCCTTGAGAAAGAGTTTCTCAGTCGGGAGGCTAGTGGGAGGACGGGCCGACTCGAAGAAATTCGAGGACCACTCGGGATGGCTCGGCTGGTGAGATCATACTAGAGTCAGTCAGGGAACCCGTAGTGGAAGCGGCACCGGAACCACGGAGGTCGGAAAGATTGCGCAGAGTGCATGATGTATTGTTGCTAGAAAGTGACGAGCCAGCCACGTATGCGGAAGCGATGGTGAGTCCAGATTCCGAGGCATGGCTGGAGGCCATGAGATCCGAGTTAAAGTCCATGGATGAAAATCAAGTCTGGGATTCAGTTGATCTACTGCCTGGCGTAACAACCATTGGATGCAAATGGGTCTTTAAGAAGAAAACCGATGTGGATGGAAATGTTCAGATCCACAAAGCTCGGCTTGTCACTAAGGGTTATGGACAAGTTTAAGGAATTGACTATGACGAGACTTACTCGTCGGTAGCGATGCTGAAGTCGGTGAGGATCGTACTAGCTATAGCTGCATATTTCGATTACGAGATATGGCAGATGGATGCCAAGATGGCTTTCCTTCACGGAAATTTAACCGAGGACGTGTATATGATACAACCTGAGGGTTTTGTCAATCCAACTAGCACTAGTAAGGTATGCAAGCTCAAGAGATCCATTTATGGGTTGAGGCAAGCATCTCGGAGCTAGAACATTTGTTTTGATGAGGACATCACTGGTTTCAGCTTCATCAAAAGTGAAGAGGACTCTTGTTTATACAAGAAGTTAAGTGGGAGCTTGATAGTGTTTTTTATCTTGTATGTGGATGACATACTACTGATTGTAAATGATGTTTCGATGCTGAACTCTGTCAAGGAATCATTGAATGGCAAGTTTTCAATGAAGGACCTTGGTGAGGCAGTTTACATTTTAGGCGTCAAGATCTATAGAGATAAATCAAGGAGGCTTCTCGGCCTGAGACAAAGCACGTACATAGATAAAGTGTTGAAGCGGTTCAACATGAGTGAGGCCAAGAAAGGGTTCTTGCCTGTCTCACATGGTATAAAGCTAAGAGGGACTCAGAGTCCTTTGACATCTAATGAGCGAAGCAGGATGAGTCGGATTCCGTATGCCTCGGCAATTGGATCCATCATGTATGCCATGATATGTACACGGCCTGATGTTGCTTTTGCAATAAGCCTAACAAGTAGATACCAGGCCAACCCAGGTGGGAGTCACTAGGCAGCGGTAAAAACTATTTTGAAGTACCTGAAAAGGACTAAAGAGATGTTCCTAGTTTATGGAGGTGAGGAAAATCTCGTCATAAGGGGTTACGCCGATGCTAGATTCCAAACTGACAGAGACGATTGTCGATCACAGTCTGGATTCATGTATGTCATGAACGGAGGAGCAATGAGCTGGATGAGTTCCAAGAAAGATACAGTGGCCGATTCTACCACAAAATCCGAATACATTGTGGCTTGTGAAGCTGCAAAGGAAGGTGTTTGGATCCGGAACTTTCTGGATGATCTTGGTATTTTCCTAGCCTCGGTAAAACCGTTGGACCTTTATTGTGATAATTCTGGTGCTGTCGGATGTGGGGTTCCGGCAAAGCCTTAAGGTTCGAACACTGGGGTGCACGCGAAGTCTTTCCCTCCTATCGATCTACGCCCTAGCTCGCTAAGATCTCGCGGATGAACTCGACAAACTCGCAACATAGAAAAACACAAGATTTATACTGGTTCGGGCCACCGTTGTGGTGTAACACCCTACTCCAGTGTGGTGGTGGTGGATTGCCTCTTGTGCTGATGATGAACAATACAAGGGGAAGAACAACCTCCCTTCTCTTCCTCTTCTTCTATGGTGGTGGCTAGCCCTACTTATAGAGGCCCTGGTCCTCTTCCCAAATATTGAGCGGCAAGGGAGCCAACAACGGCGGGCTAATTTGAAGGGGGACAACTAGTACAAGCCACCCAGACAAAAGGTGGTCTGCGCCTACGAAAGGCTCTGGTGGTGATGCCGTCTTGGGCTCCATGATGATCTCCGTGTTGCCGTCCTTCTGGTCTTGGTCTTGTTGCACCTAAATGGCAACCTTTGCCTGATGCCTCGGTACTCCTCGCCTGCGCTAGTTTCCTTAGCACCAAAGAGGAAACAAGGACACTGCGCGCGCTGGCGCCCGCCTGGTGTCGATCGTCATGGCTCATGTCACGAGAGCCTCATGAGGTTCGCCTCGCCTTGATATCTCCACTCCTCGTGAGCCTGCCCAACTAGGCCGCCCCGAAGGAGGTCTCGTTTCGTCCGCCTCGTGAGGCTTGGCCCCTCGCGAGGGTCTTGGGTGCCTTGTTGGTGAAGATGGGCCATACGGCCTGCTGGCTCAGCCACGCAGCGGGCCGCAGGCAGGCAAGTCTGGGGACCCCCGTTCCCAGGACACTGACAGTAGCCCCGGGGCCCAAGGTGCGCTCGGCCTTGGCTTCGCGGCGAAGCCAAGGGCCAAGTACGGAGCGCCGCGGGCCCCAAAATCCTGCGACCTCGATTGACACGTGGCGGTTGATTGGTCGTGGGCGTCTCCGCTTCCCCATGCTGCCTCGGCGACTGCATGACTTGATGAGTCCCTATGACATGCAAGGGAAACCATCATTACCTGCAGTTGTGGGAGGTGCTGGTTGGCCTTCTTTTGCTATAAATGGGAAGGGGGGCGGAGCCCCCGTCACCCATCTCTTCCTCGCTTGCTGCTTCTTCTTCCTCATTCCACTCCTAGCTTCTTCTTCCTCACTTCGTTGCTCGCAGTGCCACCAATGGCGCCTATCAGAAGGTTCTCCGCTAAAGAAAAGGGGAAAGCCCCCCGGGATGTCCCGGAGCAACTCCCGCCGAAGAAGAGGTCGATCCACCGCCGTGAAGAAACGGCGATGCAGGTGGTGGTGAGGCCTTGGTGCGAGTGGCCTCCTCCAGGGTACCTGCTACCCCTGTGCGCCCAAGCCAAGGGCTCAGGAGGGCGGGGCGACGAGCAGCGCCGCCGGTGCCGCTCTCGGGGTCGCCGCGCCACGGCGACACACGCCGTCGCCCCCGGAATCCATGCCATGGACTCCTCGCATGAGCTGGTGCTGTGGGCGCCGATGTCGCCAAGCTCTTGGATCCGCTTCGCGTGGTTCTTCTCCGACGTGATGCCGCCGAGGGGGCCTCTCAAGCTGTGGTTGCAGCATGCCGATTGCGACGCTCCTGCGACTGGAGCAGAGATCGAAGCGGTCCCCTCCGGCAAGATCTTCATGACCCGCGGCCGGGGCGAGATCGTGCGGGTCTGCCGCGCAAGGGGCGCCCTCGCGATCCATCATGAGTACGACGATGTCTCCACGCTCTTCTTCAAGGTCTTCGACACCGAGGGCCGCCGCCTGGAGTGCTGCTCCGGAGAGGAGCGCGAGGCTGACGCGCGCTCCGCTCGCGACCACTCCAGGAGCAGCCCCTCGGAGTCCAGCAGCTCTCCTGAGCTCTACGAGACTCCAGAGACGAGCGGCGACAGCTACGTGCCCCCGAGATCTCGCCACGCTCGGAGCAGTGCTGTCGCATCCGGCCGCCGCTGATCTGGATGGGGTTGGCGCCGGCCTCCCGTGGCCCACTATTGATGATGGCGTCCGCCACGGGGGGTGGTAGATAGGATCCTCCTCAGTTTTAGCTTTTGTTTCTTGCGAAGAACCATGAAGCGCCCCATGGGGGCATGTAAGGGTCTGTAATGTCTTTTGTGCTTTTCTTCCCATTTATGAAGATTTGATGAACATGCGTCCCGTTAAGGCTCGGTTCCCCCTTTCTTTCCTCGCGATAGCTTGTTGCTCTATGCTGACAGGTCCCGGTCCTCAGGCAGGCTACAGCTGTCGCTGGTATGCCAGGTCGTGAGCCGTGGTCAAGGCCAAGAGGTGTGCGGCCCGAGGTCTAGTAAGAGCCCCTGAGGCGCGATGCTCAGGAGGTCCCCCTTAGCGCTCAAGCGGCCATGGTTAAGGAGGAAAGGGAGTTGACGTGGCCAGGATTGCGGTAAGGCGTGAGTGTTCATGAGGCCCAGACATTTAGCCGATCCGAGGGCGAGACTTATCTTGCGAACTTCATGACGATTCCTGACGTTTCACTGGGGATGCGCGCCAACTTGTGCGGCAAAGCTAGGCTGACCCATACAAGTTTCCCTCCTCCCATGCTCTCCTTGGTGCTCTGCGTCCTCAGGTCCCGGCCCTCGAGCGAGCTCAGCCGCCGCTGGTATGCCAGGTCGCGATGCCGTTGTCAAGGCCAGGGGGTGAGGGCTGGAGAGCCAGTAAGAGCTCCTGAGTCGCGATGCTCAGGAGCCTTTTAACGCGCAAGCCAATTGCATGAGAGAAAAGGAGACTCGCGGTGCCGCCTGCTATCCTTCCCGCGGGGTCCCTGTGAACAGGCACAAGAAGAACAAGGTTTCCCGTTACAGCCGTCAGCCTGCCGCCGGTTGGTCCGAATGAATTGAAGGCACTAAGGTCCTGGTGAGGTGACGTGCGGGGGGCATGTCGCGAGCCAGAGCTCGACCGCTCAGGCTTGTCGACGTGGCAGGGACGGACCCAAGCACCAGCGCCGTGCCTGCGAGGAGGCCCCGTGGGAGGCGATGATCGGGCAGATGATGACTGTCGTGGAATTGTCACGGCAGATGTCCTTAGTGTCAGGACTTAGTCGCAAGGCCAACGCATCTATGTGGTAGCTTGAGAGGGGTTGAGTGGGATGAGAGACGCGATGTTTTACCCAGGTTCGGCCCCTCACGGTGGAGGTAAAAGCCTACATCGTGCTTCATTGATATTGATGATGATGATCACGGTTACAAGAGTGCTCTATCTCGAGAGCTATTGTCTAAACCTAACTTTTCCAACTTGTGGAACTTGTCCCTCTTGGGGTGCCCTGCCCCTCCTTATATATGTTGAAGAGGCGGGTTACATGAGTAGTCCTAGTAGGATTAGGATTACTCTATTAAAAGTGGAGTCCTAGTCTTGCTTCCTTTGCAGGAGAATATTCCTTATGCCTTTCCTCTTAAGCCGGCCTATCATCATGCGAACCGGCATTCTGGGCCTTGGGCCTTGTCGTCCGTCTGACCCGCCTGTCGGGTTACCAATGTGTCACCAGGCCCAGCCGGGTCACTAGTGAGTGGAGAGATCCGGGCGGGTCACTTCGTGAGTCGCCAAGTTAGGGCGGGTTACAGGTGAGTCGCCAAGCCCGGCCTGGTCATACTTCCGGCCGGGTTATACCATGGGGTATATCCCCGACAATGACCGTAGGCAGGTTAAGCAGGGAAGGCAAATCAGCTTGGGTAAATGCAGGAAGATACATGCCACTAGGTCCGGCCCGAGCGGCTTGGGGATGATGCAGCCCGAGGGGCGCCCCTAGCAAGGTAAGCTAAAGACATAAGCAAACGAGATACATGCCGTAGGGACGGACCCACATGGCCTAGGAATGATGCAGCCCAAGGGGCGATCCCGGCTTAACGAGCTTGGAAGATGTCACCTGGTTCTGTAGAAGAAGCAGAGTTGGTGCAGCTGAAGGCGTGCGTCGAAGAAACGACTCCTCATGAGCCACCGGAGCCCTGAGCCTCGGGAGGCTCTGGGGGCTCAGGAGGCTCCCTGAAGACCGTCTCCATTCCCTCCAGGACGACGCGGTACCTGGCCTCTTGAGCCGCCAGGTCACGCCGCATGGCGTGCTGATGGGCCGGCACCGCGCTCGGCAAGCCGAGGGGCTTGTGAACGTAGCTGTGTGGCGGGCCTCCGCAATGGCCCACACGTGAAGGCCAGAAGCGCTCCTGAGACGCGGCCCTGTTGAGCCCTAGAAAGTCGACGCAGACACGCAGCTCGGCACCCTCGCCTGGGTGATGCACCGCACCCTGCGAGCGGCTATCACCACGCATGGCTCTTGCGTCTTGCAATTCCTGTCTGGTCTTAGCGATGAACTCCTGAGTGGCGGGCACCCCTTGCCCGATTGTCACTGTCAAAACCGGCGGATCTTGGGTAGGGGGTCCCGAACTATGCGTCTAGGCGGATGGTAATAGGAGGCAGGGGACACGATGTTTTAACCAGGTTCGAGCCCTCTTGATGGAGGTAAAACCCTACGTCCTACTTGATTTATTCTTGATGATATGGGTATTACAAGAGTTGATCTACCACGAGATCGGAGAGGCTAAACCCTAGAAGCTAGCTTATGGTATGATTGTTGTTGTCCTACGGACCTAAACCCTCCGGTTTATATAGACACCTGAGGGGGCTAGGGTTACACAAGGTCGGTTACAATGGAGGAGATATACATATCCGTATTGCCTAGCTTGCCTTCCACGCCAAGTAGAGTCCCATCCGGACACGGGACAAAGTCTTCAATCTTGTATCTTCATAGTCCAACAGTCCGGCCAAAGGATATAATCCGGCTGTCTGGATACCCCCTAATCCTGGACTCCCTCAGTAGCCCCCGAACCAGGCTTCAATGACGATGAGTCCGGCGCGCAGTATTGTCTTCGGCATTGCAAGGCCGGTTATTCTCCAATTTCCAAGTGTTTGTAAGAAGTGTCCGGCCCCATAAATGTTGAACCTCTTGGCTTCTGTGCCCAATAAGGGCTATCTCCCATGCGTCGAATGAATACGAGGCACCAGTGCATTTTTACATTTGCCCCCCTAGCCAGATAAATAAATTGTCTATTAAAGGGATAGGGATTCTTAGATCCGATCCACACCATCCTCCCCTCAGCGAGAATCCATCAGAGCGCGTTTTGGAAAGATCCATTCCAGCATGGCCGACCTCCGCAGCTCCTCCTCCCGCCCCCGTAGCCCTAAGCCCGGTAATTGGGAGAGGTGTTCAGTCCCACATAGTCGATTGGTCGAATGGAGACCAAGGGATTTCCCCGTCCGGCGTATATGGTGCCCGTTCGAGCCGGGCTTGCCACCTATAATGGCGGGGAGCAAGCGGAGAACTTTCCCTGTCCCTCTGTGGGGGAACGGGTCTGCCTTGTTCCTTATTTACTAAGGGGACTCGGATTTCCAATTCATCCGTTCCTCCGCGGGCTCCTGGAGTTCTACGGCCTCCAATTACACAATTTCACCCCTGCCTCCATTCTACATATCGCCGGCTATGTTGCTCTCTGCGAGTTGTTCCTGGGCTACGAGGCTCACTTCGAGCTGTGGAAAAGGCTATTTTGCCTCGTCCCTCGCACACAGAGGGGATCACTTTATCAAGTGGGCGGAGCCGAAATATGGCGCATCGCCGATACCGGATACCTGTCCGGTACCCCGAAGAAATCGTCCGAAGACTGGCCTTCAGAATGGTTTTATATGGAGGACGTTCCCCTTCCAGACCCTGTTCGGCGGGGTCTTCCTGAGTTCAACAATGCTTCTCTGAAGAAGCGCCGAAGTTGGCGCCCACGGAGCCCCCAGGTGGAAGACAACAGAGAAGTCCTCTATCTGATGAACCAGATCAAAGCACTGGCTTAATCAGGATTGACAATAATCGAAGTTATGTCGATTTGCATAATGCGGGGAGTGCAACCACTTCAATACCATGGGCACCCCTTGTGGTGTTTCAACGGGGACGCCACCGGCTACGGGCGTAAGGGTCCAGGCGATGCTGCCGCTTTAGCAAAAATTCTGTCCGAATTGTTCAAGGGAGAGGAGGAGAAGTTCACCCGCATCAAGCCACGGGATGGATTCTCCATGTACAATCCTCCAAGCTGGGTAAGCTATATCCCCTTACTTCCATTTTCCCGCATTCTTTGTCATAAGTATTCACCTTGCCAGTTTGTGGCAGGAACTGCGAAAAGCCATAAAGGAGGTCAGCAGCTCCTCTCCACAACCGAAGGACCCTGACCGGGCCCTCGACTCCAGACTTGAAGAAGATCCGGTTATCTTCGTAGAGCTGATAAACCGGCAGTTCTATCAGTTAAGCTGCGACGACACCATGGTGGCCATTACGGCCGACTATCCCAGACTGCTCCCTGCATCGCACGTAAGAAAAACCAAAAATCCCAACTCCAAAAACTAGGATCCCCTTTTAGACACTTCACCCACCATATACACATGGCATTTTTTATAGGGAAGGCATTCGGGACGCCCTGCCGAACCTGCAACAACTCGCCAACAAGAGGCGCCGAGGCCGGGTAGGCCAAAAAGGAAGGCGGTCAGGACGGAGACGCCGGCGCAAAGGTATAAAAACCCCGCTCCGTGGTTGTCGTCTTTCTCAAAATGTAATGACGCCCGTGTTTCTTTAATAGAAAAAATGCTCGCCGGGATATGTCTGGCGATGTTGCTGATCACGCCTCCACCAGTCGGGCACCAGGACCGGACATAGAGGCGGAGGCCGATATGGGGCAGGCGCCAGATAATCCCCCTGTAGAGGATGCAGATAGATTATCCGCTACTAACTCAGAAGTGGAAAGCGCCATGAATCATTGGCGCCGCCAGGCCGTACACCGTGACGCTTGTTTCTCACCAGAGGCATTTGATGCCTTTAATTCCGGAGAGGCGTACCTCCGTGCTGCTCAAGATGGTCTAGCCAGAGCCACGGACCAGTATGTAAAGGATGTACGGGTAAGTAAATCTGGCGATTTATATGTATCAGTAGCCCCTAAGACTTGAAACAGTTAGCAAAACTGATTTAAGGATCATCTTTATTGTGCAGGTTCTTACAGAGAAGAATACTAGGCTGTCCCAGGAGCTGGAGGAATGCAAGACCAAACCGCGGGCCGCTGTTGCCGCATTGCAGGAACCAAAAAAGCCTCCCGCTGGTAGCATTTACTTTAAAGAATGATGGTTACCATATAGTGTGCGGCGTGGCTGCAGATCTAACAATAGATTTTGCAGATGAATCCGGAGAAAATCCGGAGGACCAGCATGTCGTGCGACAGCTAGAGGCTGGCAAACGCATGCTGACAGAGGTGAGGCGGGAGAAAAACAATCTCCAAGACGCCAATGTCAAGCTGAGCGTGGAACTAAAAGACGTTCGAGCCCAGCTTGCAGACTCCAAGAAGGAGAAAAAGTGGCTTCGGCGCGGCATTTTCAGTAAGTGCTTGAACGAATCCTTTTGAAGGAGTTCGGCGAAGAAGCCGACTAACAGCGTTATGTCTGTAGGTATGCTGATGGGTCGTCCTGCGGAGGAAATGCCCGGGTCTGCAGGTGATATTCTATCCGGGCTCTCGCATCTGCATGAACAAGTTCGGCAGGTGATGCAAGGTGTTGCCCAGGTGTCGTTGTCAAAACCGGCGAATCTCGGGTAGGGGGTCCCGAACTATGCATCTAGGCCGGATGGTAACAGGAGGCAGGGGACACGATGTTTTAGCCAGGTTCAGGCCCTCTTGATGGAGGTAAAACCCTACGTACTAGTTGATTAATATTGATGATATGGGTAGTACAAGAGTAGATCTACCATGAGATCAGAGAGGCTAAACCCTAGAAGCTAGCCTATGGTATGATTGTTGTTTGTCCTACGGACTAAAACCCTCCGGTTTATATAGACAACGGAGAGGGCTAGGGTTACACAGAGTTGGTTACAATGGTAGGAGATCTACATATCTGTATCGCCAAGCTTGCCTTCCACGCCAAGGAAAGTCCCTTCCGGACACGGGACGAAGTCTTCAATCTTGTATCTTCATAGTCCAGGAGTCCGGCCGAAGGTATTGTCCGGCTATCTGGACACCCCCTAATCCAGGACTCCCTCAGTAGCCCCTGAACCAGGTTCAATGACGACGAGTCCGGCGCGCAGATTGTCTTTGGCATTGCAAGGCGGGTTCCTCCTCCAAGTACTTCATAGAAGATTTTGAACACAAAGGTAGTGTCCGGCTCTGCAAAATAAGTTTCCACATATTGCCATAGAGAGAATAATATTTACACAAATCTAATCTGCTGACGTATTCCGTAGCGTGACATCACACTATGGCCAAGTCTTTATTCGAATCATTTTACTGTCCCACCTCAGCGCGCTTAGCGAGGCGGTTTCCTTGGCACGTCTTGTTAAAGCAGAGATCGTGTCCCCTTATTCTGGGATTCTCATCAATACGGGCGTGGGTAACCCAGTCATACCCGTTGGTATGTTTTCTCGATCAAAGGCGAGTCCCAAACGGTCACGGGGAGGGCCCTTGGTATTCAACCTCTTATAAAGAGACCAAGGCCTTACTCCTTTCTTTCAATCTCAAACGAGTTCGCCCTTCGCCTCGAGTTCCAACACCCAAGGCTCCGGATTTCAGGCACTTCGGACCTTCGACAATGTCCGGTTCCGACCTTCGAGGCCGATGGATGCCCTCCTCCGTCACGGAGGAGGACGTGCTGAAGTTGAGAGAGGCCAGGTTCTTGACTTGCGAAATCTGGCATAGGCTGCCTGCTCAAGGGCAGGTCATTCCCACTCCCAAGCCTGGTGAGAGTGTGGTGTTCATGTCTCACTTCCTTCGAGGGCTAGGCTTCCCGACGGATCCCTTCGTGAGGGGGCTCATGTATTATTATGGGCTGGAATTTCACAACTTAGCCCCGGAGTCCATCCTCCATATTTCCTCATTCATTGTCGTGTGCGAAGCCTTCCTCCGTATCACTCCTCACTTCGGACTATGGCTCGAGACCTTCAAAGTAGAGCCGAAGATGATCGAGGGACGGCACACGGAGTGCGGAGGTGCTTTTATAAGCAAGAATGCTGGTGCTCCATGGCCCGAGGGCTCTTTTCAAGAGGAGTCCAGCTTATGGCAACGAGCGTGATTTTATATTACCGCTCCCAGGGCCCCCAAGTGGGTGGCGCCACCTACCTTTCGCCCGGGTCCCCCACCACAGCTAGCATCATGGGTTAATAAAGGACTGGACTGGGGGCCGTCCAAGGACGTGCCCTTGTTGCAGGGCCGCATTCGAGATCTCCTAGAAAGAGATATCAGTCTGGTCGCGGCGACACAAGTTATGCTGATTCGCCGAGCTCTGCCCTGCAAACGTTGCCCCCTCCACCTATGGAAGTTCAATCCGGAGGGACCACGAGTTCTCCAACATTTTATGGGCGCGACGCCTGTGGAGATGTACAAATTGTTCTTCGGATCACAAGCAATGTGTTCGGACTTGACCGAGGATGCAGGTCTGAGCTGCAACCGCCCGGATACTCAAGTAAGTAGCCCCGTGCCCGGACTCGTGATCCGCATATTTATCATAAAATTGCCCTTAAAAAGAGATGTCCTTTAAACAGGAGTGGATAGCGAAAGCAAAGCTAATCAGGTGTCCGGCCCCCCTCCCCGAGACCACGCCGGGTCCCGTGCTAGTCTAGATGTTGGAGGTTGTGCCTTCGGAGGAAAGCGAGGGAGGGGACAAGGAAGCTGCGGCCTCCTCAAAGGAGGCTGTTTGGAAGGGAGGAATCAAAAATTCCTCTCCTCAGGGGAAGAAGAGGACCGCCTCTGAAGACGCGGAGACCATGGCCTCAAAGCGGGGGAAGAAATCTTCACCAGAGGGTCCTGTGCTGGGGGATGCTTCGGCCAAATTATGCCCTCAAGGGGATCAGCCCTCCACCGAGCCATAAGTAGAGAGGATTTTTTCTTTTTAAGAGATGAGAGAAATCCTTGCTTTATATCTGAGAAAAGTAATCGAAAATTCACCTTGTAGCTCGGACCTCAGCCCTTCTCAGCGGAGCTCGTCTTCGGGGGATCTTCTTCCGGAAATGATGGAGAGCGGAACGCCCCCTGCCGTACCGCCATGCGAGGCGGACGACCCTGAGGTATCGTTGCAGAGGGTTTCTCCGGATCTGGCAGGGCCGGAAGGTAGTCATATGCCCCCCCAAAGCCCGCCGTGTCCGGCCTTCAAAAAGGGCCATGGGACGAGTCTGACACCGTCTGGTGCGCGGTCGGAGGAGCTGAAGGATCTACTAGGGCGAGCATCTATCTCAGAGGAGCACCGTGCATTGATGGGTACGGTGATTGAGAGGATTTCATCCGCGGAGAGTGGATTGCACGAGGCCGTCAGGAGTTTACTGACAGGTTTTGAGGTACGCGAAATAATGTACCCTTTTTGGACAGTTGCGCATAAATAAGATGCGCCCTATGTAGATAGTAGCCCTTGAGACTCTGTGCATTGTCAAAAGTGACGGCGCGCAGAGGATCATAATCCCAGGTCTAATATGCCGCCTTCATACGTAGGTGGCGAAGTGTCCGGTGGCCAGCCAAACTGATGAATTTGCCGAGTTAAAGCCGCAACTTGACGTGGCAGATGCCGACATCGCGCTTGTCGACAAGTGGCTTGACGAGGCACAAGGTATGTAATTCCTCCGGCGACACCTGGTAAGAGGAGCTTTATGCCGGTATCTTACAATGTGTGCGCTTGATGCAGATGGTGCTGCTGCCATGGAGAATCTTTGGGCGGAACTTGCCCAAGCCAAGGAGCAAGCCAGGAAAAGTGATGTGGCTGCTGAAAAGGCAATTGAAGAGCTGAAAGCCGAACAGGCTGCTCACTGCCGAAGCAAGAAGGAAATGGCCGAGATGGCCGTGAAGCTGAAGAACGCTGCTTACCATTGCAAGCTTCTTGAAAAAGAAGATCGGGCGGAACAGACGGACCTGAAGAAGGCCGTTGCCGATGCCAAGGATGCTCGCTCTGCGA
Source organism: Triticum urartu (assembly GCF_003073215.2). Classification (NCBI taxonomy): domain Eukaryota; kingdom Viridiplantae; phylum Streptophyta; class Magnoliopsida; order Poales; family Poaceae; genus Triticum; species Triticum urartu. The sequence goes on from NC_053023.1 coordinate 515,433,699, forward strand.
TGAGAGCTATGAAGGAGGAGCTACGTCAGGCCGGAGAGATCGCGGCTGGAAAGTCCTTTATGTTGCGGAGGAAGTTCTGTGATCCTAAACATGCTCTGTTAGACCAGATGTAGAGTACGGCGGACACCTATCTAGATTTAGCAGCGAGTGCTGCAGATGCGACCGAACACTTCCGAGATCAAGAAGATCGCGAAGTGGAAAAGCTCTTCTGGTCGCAGTTCCACAATCCAGAGCGTCCACTATCATTAGCCGATCGTTTTTCCGAATGGGCCGAGCTAAATAGGTTGTCCAGACTCGCCATGAAGTATGTCATGAGTCATCTATGGCCAGAGAGGCCAGAGCTGAAAAGTTATTTTAACTTGGTGCAGAAGTTCCTTGGTGCGGCGCCGCATATCAATGCGATGAAGAGGTCAGCGTGCATAGAGGGTGCGCGGATGGCTCTTGCCCGTGTCAAGACATACTGGGCAGAAATGGAAGCCACCATTGTTGCATCCCCAGACTCGGATGGAAGCCGAGTACCTACCGAGCGCTATTTTCAGGAAGTTCTGCAAGGCGCTCGTTTAATAGAGACGCAGTGCTCGAAGGATACTATATTCGAATAGCATATATTATTGTAAAACAATATTTTGATAAATTGTAGAAGCTTTTTATACTTGTGCCTGCAAGTATTATAATACCTCCTGTGCGGCTGTTTAACATATATGTATATATAATCTGAAAGATGGCAGTCGTCGGCTTCAGCCCCCACGCACATAATGCGGGGATGTTCGCAGAAGGCGCATTTTCACACTTGATCCAATGTCTTGGTCCTACAAAGGAGGTGATAGCACAGCAAACTAGGCAATCAGACTATGATGCTTTATCACTTTCACTTAGCCATATGAGTTTGACAGTGAGGCTACTTATATAGCCCCTGGTGGCGCCTGCGCTCGCCCGAACTCGGGGCGCGTATGTGCCTGGCCGGGAAACAGCCCTTCGTTAATGCGGAGGAATCCTAAAGATTCCGGTAAGTCATCAAGTGGTTGACCAGTCTCACGATATATCATGACAATCAGTTTTCGGCTTTCTCTACTGAGGTGCTCGCCTGGCCGAACCGGGGCACAATCACAGTAGTTCTCCTGGTGCCGCCTTAGCTGATAGAGCGGAACGTAAGGCAGCAAAACACAGGAGCCGTGCAAACCCAACATTTGACCAAAGACATGATTCGGAGCTGATGCATATAAGGCCAAACTCGCGACACCGAACACTCCCTAAGGTATTCGGTCTTTATGAGGACGGGCGGGATAAGGCCCTTAGTAATAAGCCCCTAGTGTCCTGGTACGCGCAAAACTCTGACGTGGCCACATGCCAAAACGCCAGCCTCCTCCTTGGTTATACAAAGAAACCAGGGGATGTGTATCAACAAGAGACAGTAAAAAAGGTTTACGCAGGGTCTTAATCTGAAAAGAATCCTTGGAACGGGTCCCTGCTACACGTCTACGCCTGTGTCTCCGTTGTGCCGTATCCTGGACGGGCATAGCACGGTGTTCATCTGTAAACAGAGGAACTTAGTTAAAGAAAGATCGTGTCGAACATTAGTTATACTAAATAAACAAAGTATAAATTGAAATGGGTAAAATTGAGCTTTATTGTCTCTTGTTTTATATGCGTGGAGCCCCTAGTACAGGGGTATACGGCTATTAAGCATTTATCAATTGTCTGTTTATGCCGGACTCGTCTAGCCGTGTCCATGGTCTTGATGACCAGTTTAGATGCTTTGGCTGGTGAAGCCGCTTTATTATGGGGCTGTCAAGGCAGCCGCACTGTTTTCCGCGCGGGAGGAACACTCAATGTTTTCCATTTAATGAGATGATGCCTTGTGGACCGGGCATCTTAAGAGTAAGAGATGCATAATGCGGTATTGCGTTAAAGCGGGCGAAAGCTTCGCGTCCCAGCAGTGCTTGATAGCTACTTGAGAATGGGGCGATGTGGAAAGTTAGCTGTTCGCGACGGAAGTTATCGGGGGAGCCAAACATAACTTCTAGCCGGAGAGAACCCATGCAACGGGCATCCGGGCCTGGCGTTACCCCTTGAAAGGAGGTTTTGCTATGGCGAATTTTTCTTGGGTCTATCCCCATGTTGCGGATTGTGTCCTGGTAAAACAGGTTTAGACCACTGCCGCCGTCCATCAGGACATTTGTAAAATGGAGTCCGCTGATTATTAGATCTAATACCAAGGCAGTCTAGCCTGCGTTCCGGATACTTCTAGAGTAATCCTGATCGTCGAAGGTGATCGGTTTTAACAGCCATTGGCGAGGCTCCTTTGGGATAGGCCGTATGGCGCGTATCTCTGGTGGCGCCGTTCTGTTTGTCACGTGAAGTAAGTGTACTATTTTTACTTCTTGTGGGAAATCCTTTTGTTTCCTGGTGCTCTGCTTGTGGGGTTCGTCGTCGTCCTCACTTGGTGTGTCGAGCCCCTTGTGTTCGGCGTTGAGTTTGTCGGCTTGCTTGAAAACCCAACAATCTCTGTGGGTATGGTTCGCAGGCTTCCCGGGAGTACTGTGTATTTGACATATCTTGTCCAAGATTTTGTTTAAGTTGGATAGCTCGTCCCTGTTATCCTTGAGGGGCGGCTTTCTCCGATTCTGCCGCGAGCTTTTGAATCCGGCGTTGACCGCCGTGCTCTTTGGGCTGTTTTCCTTATTCCGGCGCTGGTCCTTGCTGCGTCGGGGTTTTCCGTTTCCATCCCTAACTTCGGATGTACTTGGGTCACTGGTGCTACATATTGCCAACCAGCTGTCCTCTCCTGCGCAAAAGCGGGTCATGAGGCTTGTTAATGCGGCCATTGTTCTTGGCTTTTCCTGGCCGAGGTGTCTGGCGAGCCATTCGTCTCGAACGTTATGCTTAAAAGCTGCTAGGGCTTCGGCGTCCGGACAGTCGACTATCTGATTCTTTTTAGTAAGAAATCTGTTCTAGAATTTCCGGGCTGACTCTCCGGGCTGTTGAGTTATGTGACTGAGATCGTCTGCATCTGGAGGGCGGACATAGGTCCCTTGAAAATTTGCCCGGAAAGCATCCTCAAGCTCTTCCCAACTTCCAATGGTGTTTTCGGGAAGGCTTTTGAGCCAATGCCGGGCTGGCCCTTTAAGCTTGAGGGGTAAGTATTTTATGGCGTGGAGGTCATCTCCTCTGGCCATGTGTATGTGGAGGATATTATCCTCGATCCAGACCCCAGGGTCTGTTGTTCCGTCGTATGCCTCTATGTTTATGGGCTTGAATCCCGCTGGAAATTCATGGTCCAGCACCTCATCGGTGAAACATAGGGGGTGTGCGGCACCCCTGTATTTGGGTGTGCCGTGATGTTCGGATATTTGTTGTGTTGCATTGCTTACTAGAGCTTGCTTTCTTGGCCCGTATATAGATCTGGCTGGGCCGTCTTTTTGATGCGGATCCTTTGGTGGATCGCGTGCCGGCTTGTGTGCGGTGCCGCTTGCCGCTCCATGCTGGCCATGCGGTCGTCCATCCGACCGGATGGCTTTCCTATTTTTTGACTGCGGGGGCTCTAAGGCCTCCTCGTCAAATTCAGGCAGTAGCTTTCACTTTGGATAGCTTTTTGTGCGGCGACTGCCGGCATATTTGTCTGCGGTGTTGCGTACTTTGCTCCATCTGATTCTGAGTGCATCTTCCGCAGTTTTGAGCTTCCGCTTCTGCTTTTTCAGGCTATGCGCAGTGGCGACGAGCCTTTTGTGGAGGTTCTTCTGCTCCATGAGTTTATCCGACGTAAGGTCGTCCGGACTGTTGTTTTCGCCGGGGACGGGGTGTTCGGTTTGTTTATCCAAGTTGCCCTGTTCGGACGCCTGCTCGAAGGCATGTTCGTCATCCGCCGGCTCGTCCTGCTCTATGGCTGGGTTTGTATGGCTGCTGTCTCTGTCGAGGCGGGGCTTGGAGCGGCGCTTACGTCGCCGCTTTGATTGCTTTTCGAGTGAACGATCCCTCGTTGCATCCCTGTGTTCCTCGTCGTCGCTTCCTTTGGGTATGTCCACTATGTATACATCATGAGATGAGGTGGCTGTCCAGTGCCTTATAGGCGTTGGTTCATGTTCATCTCCTACATCGTCGTCCATACCATCGATGTCTTCGGAGTCGAAGTCGAGCACGTCGTTTAAATTATCGACAGTGGCTACGAAGTGGGTGGTGGGTAGGCATTGAATTTCTTCGTTGTCCACATCCCAATCCTGCCGGTCATAGTCCGGCCAGGGCTCTCCTGACAAAGAGAGAGACCTGAGTGAATTCAGAATGTCGCCGAAGGGCGAATGTTGAAAGATGTCTGCGGCCGTGAGCTCCATGATCGGCGCCCAATCGGATTCTATCGGTAGGGGCGCGGAGGGCTCGGAGTTCGGAGAGGAGTCCGGCACCTTGGAGTCATGGGCTTCGCAGAGGACAAGGCTGGTGTTCGGCTTGATCGCCGTAGAGACTGCAGCCCCCGAGGTGGTGTCTAACCACCCATCCTCGATTGGTGTGATCGGCTCCGAGCTAGGGGTTGGAGCGGACACAGATGCGGTGTGGGGACCCCGACTCACAAGTCGTGATCACCGAATGCACGTGTACAGTGATCCCAGAGATCAATGCTCACTGAACACACAGAAGCTGAATAACAAGAGTCTTACATCCATACATACCGTATTACACAAGTAGGACCATTATGGTCGAGTCTTGATTATAACATCGCAGCGGAAATCTTCGTCGATAACTTGGACCCATGCCATCTGCCTTAACCCTACAGGCATTCTGACTGGGAAGCGTCCTAGCTCGCACGTTCATCACCGAGGTATTCTTCATCATATCCCGTTCTTTCATGCCTGGCCAATAAAATAACCAGTGGCAAGCCAATGAGTACTTTGAATGTACTCGCAAGCAACCCAAGGGTGATAACAGAATAATTATGCAAGGCACTACTGCTCATTTGGCATTTTGGCGGAAAGCTAGTTTTTCTCATGCAAGTATGATCAACATTTATCAAGGATATGAATGCGCCTGCAACAAGTATCAGGAGGTTACAGACATCAACATCGAGAGAGAGTTATGAACATCTCATGCTCAAGCTCATTGTGACTTCCTCACGAATCACGTGAATAGATTTACCAAACCGTGTTGTTTGTCAGAAACATATGGACGTAGTCTAAGCAGCACCACCCAACTGTCCTTGACCGTGGACACGGCTATTCGAATAGTTTTACACTCTGCAGAGGTTGCACACTTTACCCACAAGATCCGGGGAACTTCCGTGTCATCCACGACCCGCGGTACCTCAAGTACCCGGGGTAAGCACCCGATCACTATCTTTCCCTAGACGACACTAACATAGAGTCCACTCGATTGGCAGTAACCCCCGTGCCCAACATTTCACATCTTAAAATTGTGGAGCCTCGCTCCCATTTTCATCACATACCACAAGCACGGGGTACCAACGGTGTGTCCGGTGCCCTGTGAAGACAGTCATGGCTGTCCTACCTGGCACGACCCCGTCCCGAGAGAGCGCAACAACAACTCTCCCATCACTAGTAATGCGGGCTCCAAGCTAGTATCGGCCTAGGTAATCAATAATGCCCTTTCCCATATAAGGGTAGAGTGGTTGCGCATGTAAGGTTGGGACAGTCGACAAATCTTAAATCTAATCCGTCTCTGTAAACAACACTTTTATCGAGCCTCGGTACACTACCTCTCCACCAAGTAGTGACCTAGTTCATCATCATCTCCCAGGGGCATTAGTGGCACCCACTGGGCTGTTTGCAAGTATGTCAAACCACACTTGTTTCTTTCCATGCATAACCCTGACCCACTTTGCATAGCCATCTACTATAGCATATTTCTACAACCCACCAACACAACTCTAAGCAAGGGTAGAGTCATGATCAATGCAAGTATCAATGGAGTATGCAATGGAGGCAAGCCTAGCAAGGTTGCCATTCAAGATATATATCATGCACTTGATGAAACAACGAAAATGCTATTATGATGAAACATGGTTCATCATGGTCAAAGGGCTGCTTGCCTGGTTCATCAGAGTCTTGAGATCTTCTGGTCCTTCTCCAAGTACTCCGTCTACTTCGGCAACTAACGTCGGAAACAATCACAATAAGCAACACAACAAGGCAAGAATAAATGTGCTCTAAAAATATGAAGTTGACTTTTATTGGATACCTCTGGTCATATGAGGAATGACCAAAGTGATTTCATTGGAAGTGGATCAATGGATATTTCTAAACATTTTGATATGATGGAATCAAGGGGTTTATGGAATTGCAAGAAGTGTACAGAAACATATTTTTGAAAAATGAGCAAAGCCACCCATTTAACAAAGGATGATTTTAGAAGCATCTAGGAATTGGTTTCACTGGATTTGGAGTTGAAATGATTTTCCTATGAATTTGCAAAGTTGACAAATATGAAGAAATAGACCATTATTTGAGGTGATACAGAAAGTATTAGTAAAAATGTTCAAAAACTAAGTTTTGAACTTATAGACACCTAGGATTTTGAATCATGGAATTTGGATCAAAAATGGGCTCTCTGTGATTTTCTAAAGTTTACCAAAGGAATGGAAAAATAGGATTTGCTAATTATTTGTGAAAGAAATATTTCTGTAAAAATGTGCAAGTAGCACCATGTGATAGGGAATGAATTTAGAAACTACTAGACATTTGAATCATCAAATTTGGAGATAATTTGAATTGTTTATGGATTTTACAAGTTTACAGAAAAAGAAAAAGAGAAGGGAAAGGGTTTTACCCTTATCCTATGCACAGGGCGGGAAATAGCAGTGGGCCAGCCCAGCGGCTCGGCTGCACGCGCGTAGGGGCCACGTTGGAGGCGTACTCGCGCCAGGGCGTTTTCGCTGCAGGGAGGTGCGCACAGGAGAAGCCGCCTCCACTTATGCGCGGGCCCGGCTGCCCGGTGGCTTACAGGAAAGCCCCGCCTGTCGGGTTCATCCCCAACCTCCCGCTCGATAGAGCAGAGGCAGGGGCGGTGTCGACGGCGTCTTGCCAGCGCTGTAGGGCATCTCTGGCGATGCTCCGCCCACTGGCATGCTCAGGGGACCCAGACGCGTCCAACCGTGGTCGTCCAGGGGCACCGGGTCGAGCAGGGCGTCGACCGCGGCGGACGAGGCTGGCGGTGGTGATGGAACTCCACGGAACAGCCACGGGGAGGAGAGGGAGAAGCACGGGAGGGGCTCGCGGTGATGGTGGTGGTGCTCTAGTGCGGTCCAGAGGGAAGGAAGAGGAGAGGTGGGCACGAATTTAGGCGGAGTCCGGCTGCTCGGCTCCGGCCATGGGGAGTGATGGAGGGCTCGAGGAGTGGAGTGGGTTGGCCCAGGGAGTGCGCGGGAGGGAGAGAGAGCCAAAGGAGTAGAGAGGGGGCTCGGGGGCGGCCTCAAATAGGAGGGGGTGAGGTGCACAGCGGGGCCGTGCGCCGGCGAGGTCGTAGCCATCGCTGGAGGCCACGGGAGTGCTTGGCTTCGAGTCGGGGGTCTTCCTGGGCGTGGTCTACGTCTAGGGGAAGGGAGAGAAGGAGCGGGGGAGCGTTATGGCAGCGCGCGTGTGAGCATGCCTATTGGAGCTCTTAGGCAGCCATGGTGCGCGTGCGAGCAGGGGCAGGAGAGAGAGAGGAAGAAGGGGGCCGACAGCGTGCCGTGTATTAGACGTCGAGGCGACCTCGGGGGACACGAGGGGGAGGCCCTAGGTGGTCCGGTGGCTCGGGCAGAGAGCGGCTACAGTGCTAGGGCGCACTGTAGCGCGCTCCAGAGCGCGTCTTTTGCCGGCCTGGCCATTGTTTTGGCAAAGTGGGCGCGGCCACTAATGTATGGTAGTTCTAGGGGGTAGTAAAGAAGTGTGGAGAGGCATTGGATGCCCTGGAGAGCCAGTAGGAGAGGAGAGAGGTTGTGGGAGAGAGAGAAAATGGCTGTCCAGAGAGAGGAAGTGGGGTTTTATCCCCCCAATAATTGATCTGAGGACTTGCCCTTGTTACTGGAGGTATAAGGGGGCTAGGATCAGCTGTGGTACAAAGTTGAGCCCATGGAGATTAGTGGAAGAGGTCAAAATGGAATTTTTGGCAAGGTAGCAGAAGGTGTTTGATGTTTGTTTGGTTAAGAAAATGAACTCCATTTGGCATGAGACTTAATAGGACAAAATGGACAATAGAAATAGGGTGTTTCATAAAGTTTGAGCTCATTTGGGCAAAGTTGCCAATGTAACTTTGGTAAACCCTAGAAATCAGCAGAAATGGCTTTACCAAGATTTAGTCATGCAAATCTATTCTCCTTGATGCACCACTTTGTGTAGTGTCACCATTTGAGTATTTTAACATGTCCACAAAAATTCAGATCAAAAGGACACACTTGGCAATGTAGAGTTGTTCAAATTTGGTTCTGGACAGAAAGGGTTTTGGGGTACTTTGATCAAGATAACATTCTCTCCAACTTGTGGCATTTGGTCTAGATGCATTATTACACCATTTGAGCATGTGCACCAAGTTTGAGATCATTTGGACATGTTTGACAGTGCAAAAATGTTCAAACTTGAAAAAGGACAGAAGTGGTTTTGAGAGGGTTTCATGGGGTTATACTATTCTCCATGACATGGTACTTGGCAAGATCATCAAAAATGACATGTGTGACATGCTAGAATTATCTTGGATTTTTATGGAAATATTTCCTGTAGAAATATTTCAAATCCTTGAAATGGGCAGAAATGGTTTTGGGAGATTTTGTCCAATATTTTGATCATGACCATATGTTGAAACTCATATATATGGAAACTATATGTCCATTGAGTCTCCCTAATTTTTCTCAAATATTTTTAAAGCTTCAAAATAATTTTAACCTATTAAAGACCATTTCTGGCCTTAAGAAAAAGCCTTTAAATAAAGTAGGAAAATAACTTTTAAAATTATATTTTTGTGGTTTCTGTGTATCCTATATCTAGTAGGAGTCAAACATATTTTTGGAAAGATTTTTACTGCCCTTAATTAAGTACTTGCAGTGCAAACCTCGATTCAGGGGTTTTTGGAAAACTAATTTTTGAAAATACTTTTTGGCCAAATTATTTTTGTAAGAAATTATTTTTATGTCCTATACACATGGCATGATCATTGGGAAAGGTTTTTGGATCAAGGAGAAGGAGTATAAGAGTTGGATAGTTTATTTGATTTTTAGAGCACTAGCAAACAACAGTCAAACATTCAATCAAAGCAAAGACAAAATACTCAAAAGTTTTTGTCAAACCACATTTTATCATGATTTATTAGCTTAAGTGTTGCGGCATGAAAATCAGGGTGTGACATGCGGCCTCCAGGGCACTGTTTGGCGGCAGAGCTA